>NW_019214566.1:0-104434 GCF_002532875.2 Varroa jacobsoni
ATATATAATAAACTCTTTTTCACGTTGACTGGTAGATAGCTTTTTTGACAAAGCTGAAGAAACCACTTGCATCTTTGTTCCACTGTATGGGAGGAGGTTAAGTCAAGTCCACACGCATACACCGTCGGCAGTGCTTGCTGCGAGGACCCCAGCTCAGTTAACTAACAACATTATAAACGTTACTCTGTACAAGTAGAGTATAGGTCTAGAATTGTAACCATTTTCACTGTTCTACGTTTATTTACTGTCGAGGCAAAATGTTTGTCATTACAAATTAAATATTATCATTATTACCACTTCTATTTATATCAAGTGAGATTAGAGATGTATATAGTCTGCTCTTTCTGTACATTGCTATGTAGATAACAGAGAAATATATCAATAGACGTAATTTAATCGTTGGCGCTTCTCTCTTGGCGTAATTCCTAGCTTATGAACAAACTCATTTCTTTTTTCTTATGTCCTCCTCGCAGCAATCAGATCCAGACCAATGCCTGATGGACGCAACAGGAGACACGTCCATACTCAGGATATCTAGATAGACGTAAGGCATCAAATGGCCCTCAGATCTGGCGCCACACCGCCTCTAACCCTTCTGCCAGCATATACCCTCCTTTTTTAAACGGAAATAAATTTTAGGTCCAAGTTGACACAAGTTTACCTGGGCCGAGTATGATTATCCTCAACCGTATGGCCCGAAGCCATGGTATCTACCCTTAGCGGCAGCATTAGTTTCGGATCTAGCAGCGACTGTACCCAGGACGTGGATATGTAATTCCGCACAGACGCCATCACACACAACAGACCATTAAAAAACAGTATTTTCCATGCTAGAGGTAGGGCGGGGGCACAAGATCGGCCATATTTGTTGTGTTCAGTTTCTCGTCATCTTTATTCTCTCCGTCTCTTCGTCCTTAGTGTTTTTCTTGTCTCCTTTATCTGCAGCATTAAAGATTTAACGCGGCGTAAATATTCGTCTGGCACCACGCACCAGATCGTTGCGCTGCACCAACCATCGATCATATTATGGCTAGAAGCGTTCAATGACCTTCACATGCTCACATGCAATCTGACAATTTTCTCGGCGAAAAGACAATGAAGACAATGGAGAACAGGAGGCTCAGTACACATATCCTCCGCTTGTCCGATTCCACTCTGAAACACCTTTATCGATTCTTTTGCTTCATCATCTGAGCTCTTACTTTTTCCTCTAACTGGAGTGACCGTCCTTGCTTCCTGGCTGCTTATGTCCGTTGACGCTGTTGTGAAGCACAGAGGGTAGAAGACAAACCTCGACAATGTAATAGGAAGCAGACGCTGATCCACGTCTGCAGCTCGACAGCTACACCTTCAAAGGCACTGGCAACAACCTATTGCACAACCACGGGGAGAAAAATGGGGAACAAATCATGTCAGACTCGTACTTGTAGTAGATGTAACAACAGATGAAACCACAAAAAACTAGAATAGTGGACGCTTACTCGCATAGAGTAATTTTACTTATAGAGTAATTTTATGACTGCCATTTTCATGTTAATGCAGCAGCTTAGCTTTCTAACATAAACACTTGTTTTTTGTTAGCCAGAAACTGCTTTCAGCGATAGTAGTTAAAATTCTATGAACTGAAACTCTGAGCATCAAATTACTGCTGATAGAACCACGGGGTCTCTTTCTTTCACTTTGTGGACACTTTTCACTTCAGAGTTTATTGATTACTGCATGAAATAACGTTCTGTGTAACGATAAAAGAACTTAAAAAAGTTATGCAGTTATGTGCCGTTAGCTCTGGAACGATATGGAAGCATTAATTAAACCCCGTGACTTTAGAAATCAAAACGACGACCAAATAAATCTAGACTTTATTCTAGTGTTGGTCGACTCCACTGACTAGTTTTTTGGAATAAGAGTATTTTTCGTGCGTATGAAATCAAATGCGAAAAAACGAAAACTCGTTGTCAAAAAACGTTCCAGAGTTACATCTGAACGCTAATTACCAAGTAAAATAATAAATTATGCGTTTATAGATACTCACTCGATGACGATTGGGAGACAATAGACTATGACAACTAGGAGCGGAGCAATCCGGAAGTCCTCCATGAGAATCACCACCACCATTATGCGGGGGGAGGGGGGAGTGGTGTCGGGGCCAAAATGGCTGGCACAATCGGGTCGGTCCGCCTTCTTCGATGCTTAATGGAGGCCGATACCGTTAACGCCGTGGACGTTAGTTCCACGCCAAAAGGATCCCTCCTTTGTATATTTCCGAGTTCATCATCGTTACTAGGTTTCTTCGCATAGAATCCGTCTAATCTAAATATGTACACGTTCTAACTGAAAACTGCAGGAAATGTTTGAAAATAAATAAAAACATGTCAGATGCGATATCAATCATAATATTACTTAGTGGATAACCTAAATATGAAAAGTAGATACGCTCGATTTTAAGCTGGACCTTATCGTGTTTACGTCTGAATCCTTTTTCACCTAAAAAATTACTAAGCTGCTACTAAGAATAATGGGTATATTCTCGAGATACAAGACAGGATCTCGGTTAGCACTTACCTTACTTATAGAAACTTACCTATATAACAGCAGATTTCCCGGAGGAGTTAGGGGTGGCAGAAAAGTATCCAGTAGTTGCAATTTTCGTCTACTGTTTAACGATTTTTTGCGAGGGTTGTTGATGTCCTCCTGGAACCCCCGATGATTCGTCCATTTTTCGCTTCAAGCTTCCACCTGCACGAGTGCCACCCTCTACGGAATCAGCTGTAACAGAAGTAAAAGGTGGCAATGTTATTTCATACTAAGTTAAAAATATAGTAAAATGCTGCAGCGGATAAGGATTTGTCTGGTTTCTCTGCATATCTAAAAGCAATAAGGTTACAGAAGCAAGACATGTTTTAGGTGCATTCACGTAGCACGTATCTTGTAGGCTTGAATTTATTCTTGGTATTGCCGTACTATGATATAAACATTAATATCAATTATCTTGAAAAAAACAAATGTAAAAACTGACTATTTTATTGTACATACTTTTTAAGATTTTTTCAAGATAAGCAACCTGAAACCTTTTTGTTTTCTCCAACACTAGACGAAGACTTACTATATGTTAGAGAAATAAGTCTTACACTTGCTTTTAATTCAGTGCCCGACATTCTTTGTTGAACCTTACCCTTTTGAATATAGATAGAAAAAACCGCCCCATAAATACTGTGTGCAAGTGCAGCAATATACTTTAAGGACGTATCGCATTTACCTAGCATTTTAAATTCCCACTCATTCTAGAGTGCAGTTTCTAGGCCTTCACGCACGACGCGTGCGCACTATAAGCTTCCATTCAGCTTTTACAGTCGAAGAAAATCAGTTCACTGTGCTTGACAGTCATATGTCAACGTACCTGTCTTAACCTGCAGCTTGACTGTGGAGATAAGGTTGCCCTTAGGAAGCCCCACGACTTTAATCGTTTTTGGCGGTCCAGCTCCGCCTTGGCCTCTGCCCATTTGGGCAATACAACCACCCATTGCGTTATCCGAGCCTTCCGTATTTGAGAAAATTAACGTCAGCTTCGACGGCGAGCCTCCATTGGCCTACATCACATACCACCAGGAACACGACATAAATGAGACTGTAAGTCAAACGAAACGGTTGAACATACGACTATAATAAATAACCGACCTTCAAAATACACCGGCACCACAAGTAATAATGGCAGACACGGTAGCAAGGCATGGATATATACCTATGTATATATATGTACAGATACATTTATGCCTTCTTTTCCGGCAGTACAGCCCATTGGCATTGTTCTATGCCAACTTTTTTGCTACGCAAAATATTGGTGATTACTCGCGGTAACGACGTTCACTTGTTCATTAGTATTTCTCCACTTACGTGCATATAAGTTTGCACTGATAGACACTTAATTCGTCAAAGAACAACACCGGGGAATAAATAGTAAACAAGACGAAAGAGACAGTGGCGATTGAGAAAAGAAAGACCCACCTGTAATCTTTGCTGAGGACTGGGTTGTTGCTGTTGTAGGTGATTTTGTTGAGGTTGCGTTAGGCCGGAGACGGGACTCGGCTGTTGTTGTTGGTGATTGCTGCTATTCATCGGCTGAGGTGTTGTTGCCGGACTTGGCGGAGCCATCATTGGTCCTCCTGGACCCATTCCACCACTCTGACCACCTACACTGCTGCCCTGCGAATCTGTGCCACCAGGACTCGGTAACGAAGGCGGTGTTGGCCCAGCGCTGCTTCGGCCATTGTTATTGTTGTGGTTATGGTTGAGATGGTGTAATGGGGACGTTGCACCCATCAGTGGTGGGTGGCCAGTGGGAGTATTCGGATTTCCTGAGGTTACACAGCTGTAGCCTCCAGGTGATGCTCGAGGGTCCGGTGTCGTAGCCGGAGAAGGCGACGCTGATGTGTTTAGAACCTGTTGAACAGTTTAGTCGAAGAACAAAGGCATTTGATTTAATTCGATGTTGGTTCTGTACGACAAAATGCTTCTCCGTTAATAAGGAAGACTTATGAAGGTGATGCTTATTGTCTGTCAAGCACTTTGTATTATTCGTAGTTCGCTAATTTCTTTAAAATTTAAAGTTAGTGATACTAGTCAGCAAAACCATTTTAGATGTTTCGAAGCGAGTATTATAACCTCCGGTTATTGAGTACAGATAAAAGAGGTGTCCTTTAAATTGGTTCGATTATTAGCTCCACATACCTGTGGGGATCCTGCAACAGGCGAATGATTCGGGGAAGGTCCCCCGTGAGCCATTACATGGTGTTGCCGCATTACGCCAGGAGGCGGCTGTGAATGTCCGCCAGTAGCGCCCATGGGGCTTCCCATTGGCCCCATAGGACTGCCCATCTGACCCATGGGACTTCCCATTTGTCCCATTTGATTCGCCATTGGACTGCTGGCCATCTGGCCACCCAGCGACAACTGCCGGTTAACCATTTGTTGGTTTGCGCCGCCCATCTGTTGTTGCTGTTGTTGCTGATGTGTTTGTTGTTGCTGCTGGGGATGAGTCTGTGCGACGGAAGTACCGCAGCAAACAATGGAATAAGAATTAGTAGTACAAGCCAACTAACACTGCAGGCTAAACTTGTATATGTTAAATGAATGCGTGTATATGTTTTGGATAGATTGAGTTAATTACAATAATTAATAGAGAACTATTTTGTGCCCCGAGTGGGTTATTCCACTGCCGATTATAACCTAAGCATACCCAATGGTAACAAATTCTAAAATCAATTATGGCCTCGTGTTTTCTAACGCACCTGATAGGGTCCATTGGATACGGCGTGTTGCTGCTGAGTCACCATGCCAGCAGATATCGCTTGTTGTTGCTGCGCTTGTTGCTGCTGCTGCTGTTGTGGAGGTAGTTGCTGCTGATGTCGGTAGAGCATTTGCTGAGCTTGTTGTTGCTGTTGTTGTTGTTGCTGCGGCTGCTGAACGGGCTGCAAATGCGGCTGCTGATTCTGTTGCTGCAGAATCGGCTGCTGCTGCGCTTGCTGCGGATGCTGTTGTTGCTGCGCTTGTTGTTGCTGCTGTTGTGGCGGCATTCCCGGTTGTTGTACGCTCAGCTGTGGTTGTTGTTGTGACTGCTGGGCCGCCTGAGTTTGTGGCTGAATGCAGCCAGGCTGCATCATCCCCTGCGCCTGCATCTGCTGCAACTGCGGATGCATTTGCATACCGCCGGCTCCCGGCTGTTGTTGCATCGCCTGCTGCATCTGCATCGGCGGGGGCTGTTGCTGCGACTGCTGCATTGCCACCTGCTGTTGCTGGTTCTGCTGTTGTTGGGTAGCAGCCTGTTGCTGCTGTTGTTGTGGCGTCTGACCCGGGAACTGTACCGCCTGTTGCTGTGGCACCTGCTGCTGTTGCTGCATAACAGTCGACTGCTGCTGCGGATGTCCTTGCTGCATCTGCGGCTGGTTCTGCTGTTGCTGCTGCTGCTGTTGTTGCTGCTGCTGTTGCATTTGCAAAATTCGCTGCAACTGCATCTGTTGTTGAATGTTCTGCTGAGGCTGTCCAGCTGTGCCAGCAACTTGGCCAGGTTGACCTTGCTGTTGCTGCTGCTGCATGGCTAACCGCTGCTGTTGTTGCTGCATCTGTGGATGCTGTTGCTGCTGCATCGGCTGGCCCTGCTGCTGCTGCTGTAACTGCTGCATCTGTGGATGGCCCTGCTGTTGCATTGGGTGGAGACCTGCCTGTTGCGCATGCATAAGTCCCTGTTGCTGCTGCTGCTGCTGCTGCTGTTGTTGTTGCTGCTGCTGCAACTGCGCGTTCACATGCTGTTGCTGCATCATTTGTAGGCGCTGTTGAGGGTTGAGATGTGGTGGTGGGGGAGCTTGCTGCGGTTGTTGCTGCTGCTGTGGTCCCGGCTGTTGCTGCTGTTGTCCTGCTTGCATATGCTGCATCTGACCGGCCACCTGTCCCATCCGACCCTGTTGCGGTCCCATCGCTGGCCTCACTTGATACTGTTGCTGGTGTTGTTGCGGCGCCTGTTGATGCTGCTGAAGGGCCTGATGTGGATGTGTATGCATTCCCCCGGCAGGTGGTCCGCCACCGAACGACTGCTGCTGCGGCGCTTGCTGATGCTGGAGTCTGTACATCTGCTGTTGCGGCTGTTGTTGTTGCATAGCTTGCTGCATCTGCACTTGCTGCGGCTGCTGTTGCTGGTAGAGGCTGTTCTGCTGGGGATGGTGCATCTGCTGATGCACAGGCTGTTGAGCCTGCTGGGGCTGCTGAGGATGAGGCGCCATCTGCATGTGTTGCGATATCGGCTGCCCACCCATATGTTGGCCATGCTGGCCAACGTAATGCTGCTGTTGCTGCAAATGCTGTGGGTGCCCCTGTACATGCTGTGGCTGTTGGGGCACGTGCGGAGTCTGTTGGGGTTGCTGTTGATGTTGTGGCGGTATCCCAGCCTGTGGATGGCCCTGCTGAGCAAAGCGATGATCCAGGTCTGGGCTTGGCCTTCGTTCGAGCATATGGGCTAAGGAAGGATTAGCGCACTTCATCTGAGCGCGAGGGCCACCAGACGCAGCCTGCATCTGACTACCCATTGGACTCATGTGGCCGCCAGGCATATGTTGTTGCTGCTGGGGGGGCTGTTGCGGTTGCTGAGGGTGCTGTTGTTTTCGGTGGTTATCCGGGTCGGATGGAGGCGGGGTGCCGATAGGAAACCCCGCTTCCGTTAGGTCAATGTCCCCTTGCGAGAGCATCCACTCCTGCAGCGTGTCCAAATCCTCTTCGGACACTTCCGGCATTGCGCCGTCGAGAGGAGGCGTCGCCGTCGTTGACGAATTCTCAGCTTCTTTAAGTTCCTTTTCTCGCTCCTGCTCTTCGGCTAGCAATCGTCGCTGCTGCTGGACGACGCTCTCGATCGAGTCAGCAATTCGAGCCTGCATATCCTCATACTCACTCGCAGACATATTCGCTAATGGACCCGAGCCGCCAGTTCCACCTCGTCCCTTACCGCTTCCTGCAGTACCACCACAAACCAAAAAAAACACCCTTGGGTTATGTAACACTGCTGAGATCTCGCAGTCTCTGCATAGGTTCGATCATTCCTTTGCTGATAAAAAATAAAATTTACAACGTCGGTACAACACAACAGAACTTAGTCTCTCTACGGTAAAACAAGCATAGTCTAATGACCAAACCGATCATAAATGTGTGAACTAACTCAGCGTTCAAACTAAAAAAGTTACCCCGTACCAAGATACTGTCGAATATAATGCGTTATTATTGCAGGATGCCAGACGAAAAAATAAGAACTGAATTAAAACAGAAACAAAATAAAATGCTTCAGTACCTTGCTTACCCTTTGTGCTCTTTCCAAAGGAAGGCTGCACAGAGGAGGACGACGACGATGATGTTTGGTGGTTGGGTTTAGAGGATGCAGAACTTGTTGAGTTATTCATCGAGGGAATGACAGAATTTGGTGGAGCCACCGCGTTAGGCGACCGAAAACCCCCGGAACCGCTCCCACCACCCCCACCGCCAGGACCGCCTGGCCCGCCCACGCCCGAAACCGGATGCGGCTGAATAATTACGAATGATGTATTAGAATGATGTGGTTGTTGTTGTAGTCAGTTAAAGTGCATCTATCTCGTCTATACGGTAGCTTTAACAGTGGTTAATTCACCACATTGGAAATGATAGTTACAAGTAAATCTTTGTTAAAGCAAAGTTTTCCTTAGAATTTGGACAGTGAGCATATTACATAATAGTAATTAGCCAATCATGCAGCTCACCTTGAGGAACACATCATGTGAGGCATTGCCCGTTCCCACGTTGTTGCTGCCCATTAACGAACCGGGAGGGTCCGACCCATGTCCCATTGGGCCATTGGAATTTGAATGTAACGGACTCCCCTGATGTGTAAACAAACGCAAAAAAACGAGAAACAAAAGAGAGCTCCAACATGTTATTTCCAATGCCTAAAGTGTTGTTTCAGTAATAAAGTATTATAAATTAGTTTCTGTAATTAATGCTATTTTCTTCCAATCGGTCGCAGTATTCCTTTCCCACAATATAATCAACTGTTTGTATGTCTTGAAGAACTTTAACGGATAATCATCTGCGATCATTTTTCATATCCTTATCTTCCTCTTTATCCACAGCTGTTATCTCCTTATTGCTATTGCTTTTACCTGCTGTTGATTCGTGATGTGGTGGTGTGTACCGGGTGGAACAGGGGGGCCGAGGTGGGGGTTATGTCCCAACGGCGAGGGGGCTCCCGCCAACCCGGCGAGGCCCCCGTAACCCCCCGTGTAGCCCGTCGGTCCCGCCGTCGGGCCCGCCGAAGAGTTCGCCGGCGAAGACGTCGACCGGCCGCCGGGTGAGCCTGACGAGCCGGTCGCGCCACCTGCTGACGCGCTATTACCAGAAGCGGAGCCGCTTCCGATGTTCGAACTCTTCGAGCTGTTCGAACTGCCGGAACTGCTCAAGGTAGCGTTGCTGCTTGCACCTAACGCCGAATTCCCGCCGCTATGGCTGTTTGCACCGCTAGAACTTAGCGTATAATGATCCTGAGCAACCTGTACAGCTAGGAGGTCTAAATCAAGTAGTCGCGAGTCTCGGGCTGCCGCTAACCGGCTCAAACGCGCCGCCGCCTCCCGGGGCACGCTCAACGTGACACGCACGCTGTTCCACGGCTCCACTTTGGAGATCTGTACAAAAACAACAAAAATAGCAAGTAACAAAATATAAAGACATAAAAAATCGTTAGATTATGACAAGGCAAAAAAAGAACTAATGCTAATAGCATGCTCACCGCAGATTTCCTGACAAATATTAAACCGAAGAACCCTTATTTTTACACGCATATAGGCAGGTGTCAGGTGTTATTAGTGTATCTGGCCATAGTCCAAGCTTGACTCTAACCATGTGTCATTTCTATCTCACTCATAGTCATACCTTCCACGCATAGTTCGGTAAAATACACACACGCATTGGCAGCAGCAGAACTCAATTTGCCTTGCATGCTCGCCGTAAACGCTAAATGTGTCAGTCACAGTATTGTAAGTGGTCGACAACATCTATATGTTTATTGTGGTGATAATAGTGTTAGGCAAACAACTGTATTCCAACAAAAAAAGGAAGGAGATACACATACGTTGAATTTACCCCGTGTAGTATAGCTCGAGCTTTGTTTGGGCAGCAGCAGATGTTTAAGATTCCGGATGATCCTGTTGAGTTTGATAGGAAAATTGGCCTCACTGAGCGAGCCTTCACACGTGAGGCGAACTTGTTCACAGCCACCGCTGCGGTTAACAATGGAACTGGTGGCGCTATTTCGATGTTTCTCACTACCACAACCTGGGTTAGCGGTCGCGTCTACTATAATTGTAGTACTACTAACAATACCTGCTATTGCAGCAGCAACAGTAGCATTGGCCGTCGATGTCCTTCCACCCGCTTTGTGGGATAGCGATAGTCCAGCCTCGTTGTCACCACGGAGGCTGTTTTCGTTGTAACTATTGCTGCTAATAACACTCCACTCTGTATTGTTGCTGTTGCTGCTATGGTCGTAAAGATCGGGCTGACAAGTGCGAGCGGGCAGTCCCGCTGCCGCAAACGCAGCTGTCGCACCGTCCAACGCATACGAGCCGAGCTCACAGAAACTTGTCGCACCTGCTCCAACTGCTGTAGCGACACCCGTGTCCACCTGTCCACTGTAGACTACAGGGTTCGTCCTGCTGGCAAAAGGAAGCTCGTTTTGTAAACACTGCCGAGGCGGCGGATGTTCTTGAAAATCTTCGGAAGATTGTTGTTGCTTGTATGAGAAGCAGAAATCAAAACAGCTTTCGTTGTTGTTGTTGTTGTTGTTGTTGTTGATGGAGTTTTTGCAGTTGCTGATACTACCGTCGTTTGCGCTGAAGATGTTGATGCTATCGCTGTTGTTGCTGCAGTTTCGGCTAGTTTCGGAAATGACAGAAGTTTGATTACAGAAGGTTCTGGCAGAAGGAGAAGATTCTTGCTTCGTGTCAACAACAATTACGTTGCCGCCCTGCGCCCGCGGTCTCTCCCGAAGGGAACAACCCGATCCGCCCGCTGCCCCGCAGCCCAAGCCCATGCCTGAAATCATCACAGCAGCAACACCATCAATGAGCAGACGAAAATGTACATCAACAACAACAACAACAACAATAGATTAGCATTCGTACACCCACCCCAAGAACCCACGTTCCCAATTCTCACCGAGGTCACGAGCCGAACCTTTTTTGGGAAAAATCGCATGCTTGCGAAGTTTTTGCTTCAAACAAAAAAGGCGGCTTCTGACCTGTTATATAAATGTGCAACCCAAGATGACCCCGCGATCTAAAGCACAGTAAAAAAACAGCGCAATAGTTGCCTGGGGTATTTAATTAGTTATTCACACTTTCGCAGGCAATAGATAAATGAGGAAAATAATAGCGCAGCACAGTGTGTCAACAAAATTTATAGAGTAATTGTGCCAGCAGTAGGAAAATTATCATTTTCCCAAGCAGGTGTTTAGCAGCCTTGCTTTATCCGACCATTTTGCCTCTGTTCGTCAGCAGGTTTGATAGCAGGCGTTAATGAGCGTATTATCTATGAACTATCGTGAAAGTGTGATTAAGACTTCCTCATCTAAACAATGACAAGGACAAAATAAGTATTGATCCCAGCTGAATTTCAGAAAATTGTCACGTCTACTAAATCTAGCGTGCATAATACGTATTGATTAACGCCTCTTGCAGCTGGTAACATTCTGCCTTTAAGGAAAAATAAGTGAAGCAACCGGTAACGTATATTGCATTCACGGCAAGGTACCGCGGTGATTCAACCGCGACTATTGAGCCAAATTTCGTAACACGGAAAAATCTCTTTTGAAACATCTCCAAAGTCACATAAGCAAGTGTGTTTTATTTGCAGAACCAGTTATGAGCTGGGCAATACGAATCTTCATTCAGATTAGCATGAGATTGGGATTAACTTTCAGTAAATTCAAGCAAAAAGATCTTAACATTTCTTTAAGTACTTTCTCTATACGTAGAGATCAAACAAATCTATAGAGTCTACAATAATTGTTTTATCGTTAGATATGGATTTCTATATTTTGTTATAAATGGACGCTAGGTTAGCTTGTTAGAACACTCTGAGTAACAGCTTATTTTTCTTTGACGGCAGTCAAGCAGAAGAATGCCATAAGGATAGCAGAAATGCAGTTTAATGTAAACATATTTAACCAAAGACGTTAAATGTGTTTTTCTGGTCGCTTGTGAATAAATCACTCCTGATTGATGAAATCAATCGCGAAGTTGCGAAAAACTGAATAGCAGTGGCTGCAAACTGAGGGAAAGTCATACAAAGACTTGTTTAGTTCATTCATCTTTCGGGTATCTTTGGCTAAATAACAAAGAGTTAACAAGTTTTGTTTGGAAGGGAAACACTGTAATGTGCATTAAAAAGTCAATCAATTACGCTTATTCTGTCTGATTTAATTTCAACTAGACAAAGGTATATTGATAAGTATTTTTTGTTAACTACGAATGCTCACTGTTAGTGGGCATTAGGCTTATATGAACAAGTTGAAGGCACGGAGTAAATTGACGGCGGTTCTATTCATTTCTCTCGTATGTAGAAAGCATTAGAAAATTTCTGCCATTTCGACATTGAAAACGGTCAAAGATCGTTGTGGCTGATCTAAAAAGAGGACTTACGAGACGAGGCGCTCTTATCTTTCTCTCTTACTTACAAAATAAGTAACTCGTATATATCTTAGCAACCACTAAACATAGCAAGTTATTACATTTCAGTTGTGCTTTCTTCTTATATACGTTGTAGAGATTTAGTTTTTGAAAACGATCACTTGCTAACCACCACTGCTTTTCGGCCCTTGGTAACGCTTATAGAACAGGATGTTATTAATTCTTACTTATATGGGAATTTGTTTGACAAATAAATGTTCCTTCACATTCCATTACAGAACGTGTATATGTCCATCGAAACCATATTACCTTAGTGCTGACAAAAACCAATCGGAGGCTAAATGGTTCAAATGCGCTAGAAAATTAAACGATTTTATTGGGTCAATAAAATCGAAGGACATAGACCACGTATGGCTGGCTCTGTAGGGAACAAATGTCAGCGTTTTATTAAACCTTTTAACTATGCAAAAAGTGCGGAACCATGAATACTCTGACGACTTAATCTCGAAATAACAATTACGTAATCGCTGATTTTTCGCAGTGTCACCACTTAGGCACGTGATAAGAAACGTGTCAGACGTAAGTATTGCTCCTACTAGTATAAATTCATATAATATTGGCTTCCACAATTAGTAACAGCCAGATAATGTAGACGCATATGCTGTGAACATAGACTGCTCAGTACGTCCGTTCTATAGAATATATATATATCTTCCGTGTTTTAGTCTGACTTGTAAGTCACGCAATAAACATATTTTAAAATCTACAATGATTTTTTTCAAAAACAGATTTTGTAAAAGTTAAATTAAATACGAAAGGGCTTGATAGCGCTTTTATGTAAATAAAGTCGCTTTCGGTGGACATAGGTGAAATGGCTTTTACGATAATTATATTCGCAATAAGACGAAATACGGAGGGCCGTAAGTTATTTGACATAAAAAACGATAATTAACCATACTTTAAGTATACTCAGAAACGCAGTACTGATGCCCCACTCAGTGTGAGCTGCAATACGTATTTAGCTGTGAATTTGTCAATCGTTACCTTTTTCCATGCTTACTTTTTAGGCCCAAATAAAACTGGGTACTACTCAATAAAAACCGACAGAAAGTGTGAAGAATAGTGTCGGCAAATATCAGCGGCAAGAGAATAGTTGTTTATGAGACAATTTAAAAAGCTCAAAACAGTGTCTATAACAGCAATGTACAGCCGTTCTCCTTGAAATCTACGTGTGAGCACTAGTGAGCAGTCATATGGAAAGAATACAAATAAATATGCCTATTTCCTAACATGGCACAGCCTTTCGTCAGATGACAATAACACAAGGAGGCCGGAGACACGCTGTTTGTTGAGAAGCACGCAAAAATACCGGAAAAGCTTCCATACAAGTAAACAACACAAGTAAAATACAACCAAAATATAGAATCTCGTGAGTCATCACAATGACGATCTTCGTATTAAGGTGCAATATCCATGCCATAAACGTGTTTCGCTAATTAATTTTTTCGATTGAATACTATTACCCAATATTTCTGCAAATTGCAGCACATATGGAAGGTGCTCTATTCGATGATTTTGGTTTGTTATCGATGCCCGTTGACCTTAACGCTTAGATGATAATTTGTCGCTTTTTTATTAAAAAACAATAATATAAATCCTCTATGTAATCTATAAGGCATATAATTAGTTAGTGTGTTTATCGTTTACGACTCAACCAATGAGAGCCTAACATTGCTTGATAACGTACGAGAGTGATGTGCTATTTTCGTGTTTTGTCGTGAAGATGTACGAGCGAACAACAGCTGCGCTGTCGAGAAAACCTCCAATTGTATTCAACAGGCGATTAATCAACTGCGCGCGGATAAAGAAGGATGGCAGGAGGGCGGAGTGAATGGTGTTGAGCAGCAAATGTAAAAATGAAATTTTCAAGCGTTGCAGCAGCTTACTAGTGAAACTATATACAAAAATATGATTGTACGATTGCTAGAAACGATTTTCATTGCTTTTGTCGCAAGTTTAACATCCGCACAGTAACAGTAAATACAACACGGATCACTAACGCATTGAGTTGAAACAAAGGCAAATAATTTTTCATTTATAACGGATCACATCTGTTGTCGCAGTTGTGGTTACGCACCAATGGGGAGTGTCACAATTACAAGAATGATAGACACTTCACTAAATATATATATAAACGTAGATACAGCGGATTGCTACATGTGTCCCTCATTTGGCTTTTTAACTTAAAACGAAATCGCCCTACAAGAAAAAGAAAAGTGCTGGTTTGTCGTTTTTTGGCAGAGGGTTTACGTGTACCTGCGTGTGTATGCGTGTGTGTGTTTGTGTGCATAGAGTAATTTTCGTTCGATCTTTTCGATTGTTGTTGGCGCGCGCGCAATACTACGCAACGCCATCGTTACTGCTGCTCATGCTGTTACTGCCTGTAGCATAGTCAGCCTGCCGGTTGTGACGCTCTGTGGCAGTGGGACGGGTCGGGTCGGGTCGGGACAGGGCACCAACGTCATCTATGTGCGATTATGATGCTATGTTTCGTGAACCAGTGGCGCGGCGCGATGCGGCACTCTACCACACCGCTCCGTGAGCGTCACAGCCAGTCACTACGTTACATTAGTTGGGGTGGGAACGGAACTGAGGGCTGGACCGGCAGTTAACCAGCCAATCTTTGGCGAGGAGTTCGAATTTATGTGTATGTGTGCATGTGCTCGTGTAAATGTATATATGTGTGTGTGTGTGAGTTTGTGTGTGTGTGTGTGTGTGTGTGTGTGTGTGTGTGTGTGTGTGTGTGTGTGTGTGTGTGTGTGTGTGTGTGTGTGTGTGTGTGTGTGTGTGTAGTTGTGTGAAAGTGTGTGTGTGTGCAGTGAGTGAGCGTGTGTGTGTGTGTGTGTGTGGTCGTGGTGTTTGTGTGTGCGTGTATGTGTGTGTGCATGCGTGCGATGCGTACATACGTTGTAGATTTGGCTGCAATCTAATACTGGGTGGTTGTAGGGACAATTGTATTTTGTTCAAGTCAAATAATTATTGTGGAAAATTATTTACGGGAGTAGGGCTGACATGAATAAGTAATATAATGACATGAATAAGGCTGACAGTATACAATGAGACACGAAAAGCTAGTCTGACGATTGGTCTGAGTGTTTTCGTAGGTTAACTTCGTTATCTTTCATTAGAATTTTGCTGTGTTATTCATTTTTTTCAAATCGTTACCTCGTCATTGCGCCAGCACGTTTTTTCAACACCGACGTAGCAAACCCTAATACTTAACAACAAACAGCTTTCACTGTCTGTTAGTTGCCGTTACCCGGGCCCTCAAATATTCCAACCATCATCGTGCCGTCACTTTTGCCATTGTCAGAACACTCTAAAGGCTCTTCCCCGTCGCTGATTCGTTTACTCTTTCTCCCTTCTTTCTCTCTTCTGCTACCCACTCAGATCCAGTGGCACCCCACGCTGCGTGGATGGGGGTCTGTTCGAGAGGGAGCGAAGTGAGCACCCGAGCTGGCTGTCAGCTAGCTAGCAAGCCTGCCTGCCTAACTACCGGCTGCTGCTGGCCTTCGAGGTTGCGCATAAACATTATACATAGCTAGGGAAGCTAGAGGAGCCTTCATTTTCGCTAGGTGACAAACGATGTCCGCCAGTGTTTGCAGATTGCGGCAGTAGCGAGGTCGACTGCGGCAATACCAATCAGTGGCAACCAGCGGTGATGCATGTTGTTGCAGCGAAGTCGGTTACCGCCTAGCTGCTGCTGTTGCTGCAGCATCGGCTGATAGAAACCAGGATCAGGAAGTTAACGCCGGCGGACGAAACGGATGGCAAATCGATCGACACACGGACGGACGGACCTCTACCGTCACCGGATGGATGCTTGTTACACATCCAGCAGCTCCGACAGCAACGGCACCGACGCCGCTTGTCACTACCGCCGGCCGCCGTATTATCACCCGCTCCTGGCGCCGGTCTTCAATTCTACCGTTGCTGCTTTCTGCTGATGCTATGGCTGGCAGGTAGCAGTTGGTGAATGCTGTTGGCAGCGGCTGCTCGCGACCGACGCGACAAGATGTCGTTCCACTCAGTATCGGCAGCTGGACTCATGAAGGTGGCAGCAGCGGCGATCTGAGAAGAAGATGCCGCCCTCGTCACAAAATGAGAGTAGAGCAAAAACTTTGAAATTTTTTAAGGTTTGGACCGTCCGATATTTACTGACAGCTGGCCGACTAACTGATTGACATAGCATGTTGTACAATTCTAGTAACATATTAACGCCCCAGAGACAAATAGGCGTAAACAAACGCTCCGTAATTATATATATTCAAGATGTTTGCGAATGCCACTGGTACTTCGGTTCCGGGACTACGAGAGTAACTACGGGCGGAAAAAGGGCAGCTATTCGATTCGACAGCGTGATAGAACACGCTTGATAGCGCCGCCGTCTTCCCCCGCATAATCTCAGTTTGCTTTACACTTCCTGGCGGCCTGCGATCGGATGGCGGGCAACGGAAGGCTCCGGGCCAACTTGTTGTCCTCACGTTCTACCGAGGTTTGATTAGCTAGCATCCGCGAATATGACCGACGGCAGCATTTTCGTTCTTGTCGCTGCTGCCGCCGAAGTCTCAGCCACGGTCACCAATGGTGCCGCTCACACACAGTTAGTCCCTGCTGCATTCCCTACCTCACCACCCTCACCCGACAACTCACTCCTGCTGCTAGTATAGCTCGGCCTCGTTGGCCCGGCTTCTCCGGCCTGGTGTCGTCGTTAACTGAGGCTAGTCAAGCGATCGCCAGCATCGTCGCCACTGTAATAACGAACACGGGCAGCGCATCACGGCGCAACATCTGTTGTTGTGTGGCGATGATCTCAGCGAAACGCATTCTACTAGTAGATAGCCACAGACGTGCACATGAAACACAAAACCGAAACATTTTGCCTGTCCTGTGTGCATAAAGCCTAATATCATTTTTATTCGCTCGAAATATTGCCGTTATCGCTGTTGTCGTCGTCGTCGCAGAGCGAGCCATCCGTAATCGGTCAACCGACTGACCCGACATGTCAGTGCTGTGCAACACATCACAATATAAATTACGTTCTGCATTTTATCCGTTGCGCACAGTTGTCACACGCACACGTGGACAACGTACGTTATATATATACACACACACACACATATATATATATATATATATATATGCCGTAGCAGCAGGTATTTGCTACAGTCGGCGTGTGATGACAAATTGAATCGTGAGAGTTATGTAGTATACAGTTTAGTTCTACCTATTAGTAAAGCTAAAAGTACTACCATAATTAGCTAATAGTAGCAATGGTATTATCGTTATTATTATCGTCAGCAGTAGCACTTACCCTGCCTGCTAGCAGCGAGCAGCGTCGGGCTCTCTCATGGCGTTCGTCCCGTTGTTTTGCAGGGCAAGGGGCTGCCAGCCATGGGTTCACGGGCGCTAGCCGCTGCGTCCCGTCCCGGACCAGCCACCACGACCACTGCCGCCCTGCTGCTGCTGTTGTTGTTGTTGCTGCTGTTGCTGCCGTCTGGCTCCGAGTCCTCGTTGCCGCTTCGTCCTCCCGCCGCTGCTGTTGGAGCGACAACAACGACGACGGCGGCTGCGGCGCAGATGACGACAAAGGCCACAGTCACCAGTATCAGTACTAGTTCTAGTGTGTACTAGTAGGACTAGCAACAGTAGCGCACATTATTATTCTAGCATAACAGTTCCCTGCCGCTGCGCCGCCGGTAACGGCGGTTAGTAGTACCTACCTACAGCCACAACCTAGCAGTTACCAGCACAACTCCAGGTCGTAAGGAGTAAAACAATTATTTCTGTTGCTGCTGCTGCTGTTGCACAGCACCCGCTTTCGTTATTGGTAGTGCTATTGCTGTTACTGTCGCCGTTTATGCTGCTGCTGCTGCTCGATCAATGCTCGATGATACGACGTTGCTGCTTGAGCAACAACTGTTTGGAGGACTGCTGCTGCTGCTGTTGCAGTAGAAGTTCTTGATTCTTTCGTAGTAGCAGTTGCGGTTATGGCTAGAATAACGCTGCTAGGCCAAGTAGTAAATAATCGTAGTAGAAGCAGTAAAGCTTGACGCAGTTGTACCACTGCGACAAATCTACTTGCTGCTATTATTGTTATTATTGAGCGAGCGAACGACCCGCGATGCGAGTTGCCCAGCCAGCGACCGCTGCTGCTGTTGATGCCGGAACCAACTGCTAGTGCAGTAGCACCGTGCTGCTGCTACAGATTGGCCTGCAAAGCCAGGCAAATTGCCTGCCTGAGCACGCCGTCCGGCCACCTGCCTACACGCACAAAACGCAACGAACGAACGACCGTATCGTTGTCCGGCTGGTCAGGTCTGCTCGTCCGTCCGACCGTCCACTCGTTGGACGATACACACGTCTGATCGACTGCGGCTGCGGATGATGTTGGCCACTTCTCGACTTGCTGCTGTTACCGCCGTTGACAACGGCGACGACGACGGTGGGGCGAACCACCAGCCCAATATCACCAAGCAACAAACGAACCAACGAATCAACCAGACAATCCAGTGTAAGCGACACAATGAAGACCACGGCGACGACCCACAATCAATCCACTGCTGCTGCTGCTGTTTTAGCTGTTTCTGGCCCCGCAAACACACACTGGAAGAGTACGCGGAGATTCGAGGGACAATGTCTCGCTTCGGACTCGGCCCGCCCGCCCGCCCGCCGTACAACAACGACCGAACGCACCACTAACAACCAAACGGACACGAAATCACGGCGACGGCGACGAGCCAACACTAAGTCAGACAGCACTTCGAGCTAGCCAGCGAGCCAGCCAGCCAGCCAGCTCTGTTCGTCGTCGTATTCTTCTCCTTGTTCTTCGTTCACCAGCAAAGTAACGAACGAACCGACCGATCGAGCGACCAAGCAAGCAGGCATCCACTCTCTGTGTGTACAACATAAACTACGGCCAGCAGGCAGGAGGCAGGCAAGCCACAGTTAGCCTCTCACAGGGCGGCCAGCATAAAGCGAGCAACAGAGGCAGACACAGGCGCCCTCACTAGGAAACGAACGCAGATCGCGTCTTCGCAAGCGCTCGCCAATGAACGCATTAGCTGGCCGGAATCAGAGCGGCGGGCGGTTCGCGGACGGCCGCTGGGGTCGACGACCCCTGCCGGTGGCGCTGGAGCAGCCGATCGAGCTAAAGCACCTAAAGAGTGAGCTAGCCGCCAAAGAGCTCCGGCGAGGATCAGCGGGCTGCCAGCGCCTAGCTAGTTGGTGCCTGTTGGTGAGCGGTGAGCACTGCCGCCGCCGTTGCATCAAGCAGCGCCAGCAGCAGCACAACCATCATCTCGACCGGCCGCCGCAATGAAAGAAGGAAACCGCCGCTGGCAGAGCGGCCAGCAGCAAGCGAGCGAGCAAGCGAAATCGACTGGAGTGCTGGAGCCGAAGCTGTCGACGCAAACAGCGAGCCGGGCAGAGCTCAACAGCCAGCGGAACTACTGGCAGAATGACTCCGATACGTTGATAGAAAGGATGGTCCGAAGAACGGGCAGAACAAAAATTAGGACGCTGATGATTTTTTGTTTTTTTTTTGTCTTCTTCCTTATTGTTCGAAACGCCTTTTTAATTTTATGTGCGATATGTAACAACGTTCAAGATAAAGGGAGAGCAATGATTACAGGAATTTACTTTAACCGAAAGCTATCGCGCAGTAAAGAACTCAGTCATCCGTATTCATTTAGATAGAAACACACCTAATATTGACTTTCTTGAAATTTTGAAAGAATTAAAGGTACGCAATAATGTCGGACAAGCGTAAAATGTCACAGGTCAAACAGATTTACATGATTTTAGAAGTAAAAGCTACCGCTAGATAATTAACTATTTAAGAACCATAATCGGACAAGGTGAGCGAAAGACAGAAAAGCTGTCTTGTATTGTTTGACAGTGCTGTTGTGTCGACCTGATAAAAAAATGTGTTCAGCATCTCAAAAAGATACGCTCGTTATTGTCGTTGTAATATTATTGGCGTCGTTGCAGCTGTCGCAGCCATTGGTTTCTCGCTGCAATCTTTTTCCTGCCTCATCCATTGCTAAAAGGTAGCCGCAGCAGTGACGAGCGGCTGCTAAAGGGGCATCCCACCTTTGGGTTATGTGGGGCCCCATGTTAATAAGTCACTAGTGATGATAGTACGAGCCAAATCATTCAAAAGCTCACATTCATCACGTTTTTCTTTTAGCCTCACTGTAAGCATTCATTTCAAACAAACACGAGTTAAGTCAATGCATAGGTGTGCCAAAATAAGTAATCATGTTTAATGAATATCCAAGCAACTATTGAGCAACAATTAGAGCATAAGATTCAAAGATACAATTAGTACTTCTGTGGCGCATATTTAATAATTGCATAAAATGAGCCATGAATTTCTGCCTAAAGCAATAAGAGAATTTTAGCTCTAGTTTAGACTTAGTGTCTGTGAAACCGTACGTAGCAATTATTATCGCGAAGCCCATCGGTGGTTTTTTACAGTTGTAACAAAAAAGTATTTGCTCGTATTATTTAAAAAATACAAGCATAATATTCCTCCTTTTTATTACAAGCATTATGCCTTCTGACATAGGAAGCACGTTAATCATCGATAGTTGGACCTTCCAATTATTTGTCTTTTACTTGCTTTTGATTTTCGCTGCAGGTTAGCGAGACTGCGATCCTTCTCTTGGTCTTCGACTGCCTTGCGAATTATATATTTATAATTGCTATGCATTTTATTTTCTACAACTATTTCCATTCTAAGCGGTCTTTTATTAAAACGAAATTTGTAGGCTTCTTATTTGTGGGTTGCAAGATATTTCAATAAGCTTCATTTAGCTCATTGAAATTGACTGCGATAACATGGTAGACAAATTTCCTTTACTAACAAAATTTCTTAACAAAAGGTCATAATTTTTCTGCTAATATGTGAATAAGTGAATAATCGGTAAGCATTATATTAACAATGCATGAAAAATGTTTTCCCTAATTACTTTTTTATTTTCTTTTTTATAGTACTTTAAACCGTCACTTGTCAGGAATGCCTATAGCAAATCCTAAATTCTAATTAATACAGTCTCTTTAGTAAAAAGCTTCAATTAATTGCTCGTATGATCGTAGTACTAACAAAAACCTGATAACAAAAAACATACACAATATTATATGTCAGGCTTTCAAATTTCCATACTTGGGTACGATTAAAATATCATCGTAAATTTACAATTCTGTTATTTCATGTCACGTCAATATCGTAATAGCTAAGATTGAAAGTTTGACGACCTTATCTTCGTCTTTGTGTTGCGTTACTCACTCTTGTGAAATGCGACTGGTTCAAATTCCCCAGTGACCTGATCCAAATGCATCGTTAACTCTTCAGCAAGTCTTAGGGAATCATTGCTTCGAATGACCTACTACTCAAAGTCGTTTTTTTTTAGAAATTTAACCTTTAGTACGTATTTGCAGAGAAGCATTGATTATGCACCACTGTTAATTAAAATTATATGTTTGGCAGCATCATAATTAAAAATGTTCACATTAGTTCGCGTGGGACTTTACAAAAAGAGGCATCGATTTGAAATCACCCGCCCTTTCCGAGTCGATTTTCACTTAAATATGTTTTTTTGAAAACATAGAGCGGTAGCGATCGCCATGTGCTAGTGAAAAACCTAATATAAAAATATGCGTATGAATGAATACGTATGTTGTAGGGTGCTTGGGCACTAGGGTAATTTAATTAAAGCGGGCGAATAAACGCATTTATGAAATGCATGGCGTTCGCGGAGAGAGAAATTCGTGGCGAGAGTAGATTAATACGTAGACATTCCCGTGAGCGAAAGTCGACGCTCGATGTCTGGGTGGTACAGGGTATAGTACATTAATGTCTTGCCGGTTTGAGAGTGAAACATGATGAGATTCATTGGAGGTTAAAGTTCATTTAAACGTATGCAAGATGGTTGCCTACATTTGTTTAGAAGCTGATTTATTTTGAAAAGCTTATGGGAAAAATTGTCCATATAGTTGGTATGGGGTATTATAATCGAAATAAAATTATTGGTGTGATACGTGAAAAAATATTTTCGATAGAGTTAACTATGCATTGGTGTCCGTGCTCCATTCAGCCTTGTCAGGTATTAGCAACTTTACTGGATTTTGGGTTGCCAATTCAAGTACATATTCACAAATTGTACGGCATTTAATAGAAAGACATATCTGCTTATCACAACCACAATAATACTACCCATTTTTACTTTCCACATTGTTTAGCTAGAAAATCTGTGATTTACAGAACCGTTGTTGATATAGCAAATGTATATAGAACAGAGTTATGTCAGTCGTTTTTCCCACTTTTAATCGCGTGCTCACATGATATAGGCGTTCATTATCAGCGTCCGCAAAGACATTTAACTTCATCTATATGTGCTTTTTGAAATAACAATTCCAATAGTTCATCGCTACAATGTAGTGAGACTGAAATGCTAAATGGGAAGCACTAGGAAACAACGGGTCTATGTAGTCACTTTAGGATTCACTTCCGTCTGTACATACCCACTTATGTTAAGAATCTTCAGAATAAAGCTAAATCACGAAATTTAGGTAACAGTTTTTTTAGAAAAATTGCTTAGTAAATTGATCGATACCCCAATAAATAAAATATTTGCAATGAGCTCAGTAGGTGCGAAAGAAGATGCCCTTGTGGGGCTCAAATATAAAAAATTTTCAAAAATCGGGCATATTGTCTAAGTTAACTAAGGTAAGTCTATTAGAACGATAATGTAAATAAAATCCACCTGTGAAATAAATTTTTTTAGATCAATTTTACTATATTTTGAGCATACCTGACACCCATGAAAGCACACATAGCTCAAAACCTTTGTTAACCATTCTGTTGTCCTTCAAGACTGCAAGTTCTGATCTACGTTAATGTCATATGACTCAAGTAGAGCTGTAACTGACCGCAGTCTGATTTTTCTTACAAAAAGTAGAGCGATCACGTCTGTGTGCTTACTATATATCACTAAAGTCACGTGCTACGATTGGTTTGGACTTGTATCAGCTGAATTACGGATATCCTAGTAAAGAGTCAACTTAGCTGAGACCGAAACCATCATACGATGTCTAGTGTAGCACTCTTCTCGTACTGATTGATAATCACATCATCATCCAATGGAGACTAGTAATGTAAACAGACTAATCTAATACAAAAGGACTCTGGTTTGTATGAGGGAACTTATCCGTTCCCAGTTGTTCTTTCTTTTATAATAAAAAAAAATAATTTTTTAAGAACTTTTTGTTTCAGATCTTGGTCGCAGTCAAAACTGCTAAAATCTTTATTCCATGCGACTACTGTCCCCTTGGTAACACGTTTATAAGTAAAGACAAACTAAAAACTAAGATAACTGTCCCCCAATATACATAAGGTGATAATAAAGGATTTTTATATTTTTATTCAGAAAACAGAATGTAATAACAAATAGATACTGCCCAGAGATAAACGTTTTTAAATTAAAGTTAGCGGTCTAGAATTCGCGAGTTTTTTTCCGAAACTGAAAAAAATATTAGAAAATATTTTCGCGAGATAAACTGCGAATCAAAAAGTCATATTAAACAAGATACATAATTTGGTAATACCTGTACAGTACTTCATATTTTATTTTCAGTGTAATAAAGTAAACGGGAGTGTTAGTATCTCAAAACTATAAGGTTTTAGATTCTAGTCCTGTGAAACAGGTACAAACTGATGCGCTTTTGTAGTTGCAAGTTTGTCAATGAAACATATTATTATCATAATATATTTGACTAACTTCCTCGTCGTTGTAAATTTTTCGTGTAGTTAGGAATTAGGTTTTTGCGATATTTATTGACCAAAAGGAAAATGGAGTTACATTGTAATGTAAATAGGCAGCCGCGGGATGACATCAAACTTATGGTCGTCGTTTAACGCTTTCGGTTTTCTAAGTTCTCTAAACCTTCCTATATATATATACAGTAACATCGCCAGCCTAATAAATAAATAGCATACAATTGGAAAATAATTAGAAATAAAACATCATTGTATCGAAGTCGAAACTATTCTTAAAAATCGTCAGACTTAGAGAAATCCTCGTTTTATCTCTGTATCATTTCAACAGATGCGTAATGCTCGTCCCGTCGTAATAATAATAATACACATAAATATACAAAAAAATAGAGCTAATTTATATATACAGGTAACACTGTTTTTGAGAATCAGTATTATCCCATCTCGAAAGTGATATTTATTTCTCTAGAATATATTCGAATGAATATTTTCTTGCCAAAACTCTATGGAAAATTTGCTTGTTTTCTAAATACCCTAACACTCCATCAACTCATCTAACAATGCCTAAATACCTTCCCAGTTCTTCAGCTGGCGATTGATATTGAAAGGTCATTCTTCCAAGAAAGGTTCGCAGTATAAGAAATAAAGGCGAATCTCATCGTATACATCTTACTAAGTAGGCAGGACAAGTTGTTAATATCGATTCTGTTAGAACGCGTCCTGTCGAAACGTGTTTAATGTGATATGAGCCATTCGGTTGGTGACGCTAATTTTAAAAGTTAAGTTATAGTAAGGGTAGAAGCTAAGACAAACCGTGGGCAAATCTGGTCGATGTTAGACGACAGCTGAATGGACTTTATAAATGCAGATTATTTATGAACAACGTGACACTAACACAAATATATTAATTAAAAGTTAATTAAACACGTTTTATATAATACTCCCTACTGTTATTTTCCTGTCGACCAGCGCAGTAGTTCGAATGCGTTGTCATTCTTCAAAGTTATCAATAAATTTCGACGTAAACATGGGCTTCTAAAAGTAGTAAGGCGTACAAACAGTCCTAAAACCTTTGTTTATTAGGATGAATAATACACTAAAGTGAGTAAATACAGTTGAAGATGAAAGTAAGCAGTATTGAATAGAACGCGACGTTTGCACAGCAAACATAATTAACCAGAGTAGATTATCTTATTTATTAGATCTTCTTTGCTAGGCTGAAGCTAGTTGGTAACGTAAAACATTTAATACTGCCTCATCATATAATCATATAGTGTCCTCTGCCTTTGTACTTTGATCTTTGCCAACATTCACAAGGCCATGTGAGTAAACCTGTGGGAACTTTCAGACCCGCTGACTTTTCTATATTGTACGCTTAATTTAAAATTGTCGCTTAACTTTTACGCGGTTTTATTCGAATAGTGGCAGTAGGTTACGCACGGCTCTTAAATTAATTTTTAAGGCTCTGTCAGTATATTGATCAGATTTACTTAGGCTTAATTTGAGCATATTAGCAATATAATTACGCCGCGAATTAATGACGATTATATTGAAATGTAATGGTTGATTAACGCAGGGGTTATAACAGATATTTTGGGCCTTTTTACCCTTATAACTCTATAACTATGCTAAATACAATCTGCTGACAACATTGATGTCGATCTAAGACGCTTTTCAATCTCCGTTAACCCTAATCATTGACGAGACCGTGATCTCGGCAAAACCGGATTCGGGCTTTTTGACCAAGTCGACTGTTCGTCCATTTAATCTCGCCTTTCGCACAAGTCGGCCTGCTCCCATAGGACCCCCACCATCAAGTGGTTTACCCAAGATGACAAAACCTTTTTTCATGTCGTACGGTGTTGAAATATTAAAACGACCAGGATCGCTGGTTGGTCTCTGTGGGGCTAAATCCTCCTTTCGCAAAGCTATAATCTTAATCTTGGGGTCTTCGGATCTCTTCATGAAGATTTTATCTGTATTAATGTCATGCTTTTGATCGTGTTTACCTGGAAAAGCTACGACATGATCGCTAAAACTGTTACGATACACTACAATTCGCTCTTTGACGCGACCATTGCTATGGCTAGGTCGGTATTCACGGTATACCTGTCGCGAGCCCCGAGGGTATTTATAGATGATTTCTAGTCGTTCATTGGCTTGCTTCTCCGGTTCTTTGCGGCTTGACGGCAAAACTAATAATTTTACCGGTTTTGTACGAGCTGTTATCTCAATAGGATTCCAAGGTTCCTCTCCATTGCCGTCAAACATTGGTCTAAATTTTTCCCTGGAATCGTCGTCACGATGATGTGTAGGTTGAAAACGATTTGTGCGGTATTTTTTCCTTGAATGTCTCTTTCTCCGGTAAGGTTTATCCTGCATTTCGTCTTTCCCTGCACTATGCTCTGTCTCGTCAGGATAGAAAATCATCTGCTCCTTGTTTTCGAGACTTCCAAGGATATCCGAAGCTATTTGTTTTTCGAAACCCTTCGCTGGCATAGTACGGCTAAAGCCGAGCCGTTGCAAAATACCTTTTACGGGTTTTGGAGTCGGCGCAGCAATAAATAGCGGTGCTTTCATTTGTACTTCTCCATTATTAATAATCATAATTTTAGATTGTTTTTTGTCACTGGCTTTCTTTTTAGCTAGCTGTAAGCCCCACATTGCTTCCTCGTTGCTCGTACCAGCAGTAATAATTGATTCGGTCGCGGAATTCGGCCGTTTTCTTGAACCTTTTGTACTAGTCGATTTCATGCTAACAGATACCTTTAAATCAACAACTTTGGATCTTGGTGAAGCCACAGCAGATGACTGGATACGACTCTCTTCAGCACTAAGCCTGCAATTTTCGTCTGATTCAGAACTTCTGTAAAACTTTTTTTTTCTGTACGCACTACTTTTGGATCTTGCGATCGTCTTCGGTACGTTCTTGCCATCAGAGAACATTTTCGGCTCCGTGCTGTCTACTTTCAATGATGATACGTTTTGGGTATGGAATAAAGTTTTCTTCGGTTGAAAGACCTCGACACTATAAATCTTGGCTCCAGCAGTACTTCTGCGAGCTCGTCGAGGCGGTTTTGCAAGTTGGGACTGCTGGTGTTGGGTTACGGTCCCAACAGGTGCCCAATAAAATTGCTTGCGATACACCGGTCTACTAGGTGTTGTGGCTTTGTGTGTCTTCCGACTATTGTGTTTCCCGTATGTATGTTGGTGAATATCCCGTTTCTGGAGGTTTCGCGTATATTCACGTTTGTAACGCGTACCCCGATTTCGACTCATCGTGACTCTAATCGGCGGCACGTCAGTTACCGTCGTCCCTGTTGGCTCGTCTGAGAAGGAAGCCGGACTGACCTGTAAAAACAGAGTTTGTCACGGAACATCACTTTACGAATTAATCATATTATCACTGAATTGTAGACGTTATTTTTTGATTCAATATATCTAAAATATAGGAATCTCTCGTTGATGTTACTAGCCTGTTTCAGTGAAAGCGGGAGTGCGGGGTTATCGCTTTGAAGGGAAGAACTCGATAACGGAAGAGAAGTATCAGATAATGATGGATTAGAAGGACTAGAGGCTCCTCGAAGTTCCAACCTTCCTCTAAAGGCGGGCAGCGGATAATGTAAAATTTGTGGTAAATTGGCATATGGTGCGCGCGTCGGCACTGGCGCAGGTCCGTATGGGGCGTTATCTGAAGTATAGCAATCGATCTACAGTGTGTCCAAAAATAGACTTCTCGCTTACACACAACGCTATAGATGTTAATGACATTGTTTAGTGGCGGAATTTTGTTAGTATAGAGATAATACGGATACCATGTTATCTGTATACTAACAAAATAATGAACTATGAGGAATCGTGCTAGATATACAAAACTTGCTATTCAACTCTTTCAATTTGTGCTTAAAGTTTCACTTGCAAAGAGTCTATTCATCCTATGCGCAGTCTAAGAAGACTGTTACGTAACCAGTTGAGCGAAACCATCGCACTGAAAAAACAAATGATGGTGAGGCTACATGGTCCTACGTTTACCTAACTCGTCCGGTAAGAACAACCGTTAACGCAAAGAAAGAAATGTAACAGGCTACACCAGTTCTCTAAAGAGCCGTCTTTTCTGTGTTTGGCTTTGACATTGAACAAAGCCAGAAGTGAAATTCTTGGTGTTTGAGAAGAGGTGGTCATCTTGGCTTGATAATGCTCGGTTCATGATCACTATGTTGTCAATGCAAATAAGTAGCAATTGCGTCTCAAAAATATCAACGGTTTGACCGTACTGTACTATTCAGTGCTTCCAAAGCTGATGTTGCCTTGCCATAGTAAACGACTTGTTCCATGTGGCATTATCTCGCACCCGTTTTATCAATGAACAAAAAGGCGGTTTACCAAGCTATTGAATATTGGTTCGAAGTCAATAGTTATGTTGGTTTCACGCACAGTTGGCCGGTGAATTAGTATTGTGATCAAGAGTGGCAGGACTAATACTCTCTGCCTTCAAGCGATCTCCACCACCATCGTCATCGCCCCTTCCGAAGTCACCTCGTGGCAGTATGTCAAGGGCTTCTCCCCTAAAATCAAATAAGATTACGTCTTAGTTTGTAACTGTTACAATGTTACATGTTGGGTTATTATTATACTGCATTATCTTATTAGTATGAATAACATTATGGTAATCATGTTGGTTGATTACCAATGAACTTACATTCTGTTCGAGGGCTCTCGGCCGTCCTTTAGATCGTATGGTCCTTCACCAGGGTCGTCGACAGGAAACATCGGCTTGAAACCACCAATGAGGAATCGTTGATCTGCAAAATCCATGCCAGGTGACGCTGGCCCAAGTTCCCTACGCGTTCGAGCAAGGTAACTGTTTTCGAGCGCAGTTTGTTTAAAAGGTATGAGACCTTCTTCACTTGAGTAGTTTACAGCCCGTGTGGCACTCTTCGATGTTGAATTAATCTGCTGAAAAAAAAAATATATATATATATATATGTGTGTGTGTGTACCGGTATTTGTATGCTATTATATGCATTGTCGTGTTTTTTGTATATCAAATGCTTTTGCCAAACCAGTTCAGATAATCAGGTCAATAATACACCCACATAAAAACCCTGCCCGTCAAAAACAAGCAAGTACTACAAAGAAACTCGATCAAATATACATACATACCGAATAAAATTATTTTTCGTAAACGTCAAAGCAATAAGCAGTTATTTCAGAATATTTTTTTAAAACGTTTTCGATTTTTGCATGCAACAGACCTTCGTCTATGTACTCAAGCAAAAATCCTCTCAGCAATTTTCAAACTGAGCGTAATGTTGTATTTAAGGGCAATCTGCATTTGAGACTATGAATTCATGTACAAATCAGATTTAAGATACAACACCAAATGTATACTACTTCGAGCATATTTCAGTATATACTACTTGAAATAAGTTGGTGTAGGGGTGATTATGGACCTTTCGTTGGGGCGCATTGTCGTCTATGACCCCAGAGCTGGTAACGATTCCATCATATGACGATGGCATAATTCTCATTCCGCTTTCATTGTTGCCCCTTAGTTGAAACGGTGTTGACGTAAAGTAAATCGCTGATTTCTGTTGGGCAATAAGCTCCTTTACTCGCGAGGTGGGCAAGCTGTCCTGAGTTGTATCCCTGTAGATAGAAATGGATAAGCCGCAAACTAACACGATCCATTACTCTTTGGGGAAGCGCGAATCGTTTTTATTGTCATTTCTGCACTAGGAGAAAAGCGAATTTACGGCTCTTATGTACACGTCGACGTACATAAAGAAAATGGCACATTTTAAAATCCAACGAAAATTGGCTGTTTTTGTAATAAATCCGCAAATAGAATAACTCCCATAGAGCATATGCATTACTGCCGATTTACAAGACTATATATAGTGAAGTTGAGCCTGATAGTGAATTGATTATTTCTCAACCTAACTAACTTAATAACATATTCGTATCAGCTATCTATGAAAAAAAACTTTCGTTTTGACACCGATCCAAGACTAGGAATGAAAAATGGTGCTCATTTAGTAGCTGTTATACGGAGAAACGTTGACAGAAAGTTTGCATTTCCGTGGCAGGTATAAATAGACCCAATATCTGTGAATAACACTTCTATAATGAAGTTGAATTACATAATGAAACAAAAAAAACATTGCAGCATTGAAGAATCGTAATCTACCGTTAGTTAAGCCCAGCGTTTATCAATACCACGGCCTTTACTTAGCGTGCATTCCATAATATCATGAATAGGATCCAGGCTTAGTTTATCTCTGGGCAGTGTTATTTCCTCGTTGTTACTGTTACAGAGACAGTTGTCCGACATTTATAAACTTGATTTTAAAGTTTACTAGGTGCAGCATTAAGGAGATTGTTGTCTTTGTTCATTCACATTAAACCTAGCTTTGTGTATTTCCGAATCACGAACTATTATGTGTAGCCATAATATTTAATGTTTAATTTACTATTTAGCTGTTGTAGCCTTAGTACCACTAAATGCGTTTATAAAACTCCCTATTTTTTTTTTTTTAGTTGGCGTTTACCGCGACTTCTAGCGTTTTCGTTTGGCTATGGCGAAATCTCTTAGCATTCTATATTTCTTTTGAAGATCGTTTGGCACTCATCAGGAGAGCAAATTTATCGGATCTAGGTAACATGGAAAAATCTCCAGTTAAGTTTTGTTTTGAAAACTCTTTTTTCTTATGTTAATAGGCATTGAAGCGGTTCAATTTTATAATAAATCGACAATTATCATACATCTCTAATTACCATATTTAGTGGTTACCAAGGAATCAAATGAAAGCTGGTGACGAGAATATTAGCGTAGAAAAGCATGCTTACATGTTTAATTAAATATTAAGTGGTCTTGTTAGGTTGAAGTTAGTGTACTTAAATTCCGTAAGTTTAGCCCTATTTTGAAAATGTTTGTGTATCTACATTTTTTAGTTTGTAGTTTTTTAAGACCTGTCATAGAGAGAAGTCTTTAATTTACTACTATTCGTTACCGATCTGTAGAGCACTACTAACTACCTGTATGATAGCGTTCTGTACTGAAAACAGAAACTATACACGCAGTTAAGCGTGTATAGAGACAACCAATGATGATTCCTACTTGTTCCTAATAGTTGTCGCGCAACTATTGGTCGTGTAATGGAAGATCAGCCTGTGAAGCGCTTTCTGTCAAAACTTACAAATAATTATTTCGCTCTATAAACGTTTTGAAACACAAAAGGAGACGATAATGTAAAGACAACACAGATTTCCTCATAATAACATCAACGATTGACGACATTTATTTTAGCAAACAGCCACAAGAACGACACTCATTCAAACGGTGCAGACTAATGCGCTTGTTTAACACAGAAACATACACAGACACATTTAGTGACACGTAATACAGATGCGTTTAGGGTATACACAGAAGTGAGTGTAGTGATCGAATTGAGAACAAAGACGCCCATTACATACAACAGACATGTACCCTTTAGCAAAGATAACACAAATTACTTCCTTCGCACTTGGTTAAAACTTAATTAGAAGAAGAGGTGATTTAAAATAGATTGCCGTAAAAACTCCTGACCGATACTGGATAACATATTGATATATGGTTAATATATGAGTTTTGGTTTCGTCCTATTTTTAGCCAATGCATAAAAAGATCAAAATTTGTTACGAAACAGTGCTTCAATGCATTAGCTATAGTACTCTATTGAGAGTAGTGGAACATTAACGATAACTTCCAGTGCTTGTTTTATGGAATATTTTTGAACAAAACCCACCTCTTTTGTCTCCTTTGGAGTTGACTTGGTTCACCAGAATCATTCTTATATGAAGTGCTACCTTTTCTGTATGGCGCTCGTGGTATTATGATCGTTTTAATGACCGTTGGCGATTCCTGAACGGTTTCTATTCCAGCTGACACCTGTCCATCAGTTTTGTCTTCATTTCGATCATAATAATCAGTGCCCCTCTGGGACTCGTAGTCAGGTCCGTCTAAGGCAGCGTACCTTTATGGAATAATTTGCATAAACAGTATTAGTTGTCAACGGATGAGTGGCAAGTACCTAGTTTCTACATAAGACACTTGACAAACGATATTTGGAAACGCGTAACCATGTAGTGGCGTCTATAGTGCACATTAATATTATCGTTATCCTCACCTTGTTCTTTACCTACTACAATTCAAGAAGGAGCCTTAGACAAACCTAAGGCCCATTCATACAAAAGTATCTTTCTATCATGGCTATCTGTCAGTTGTGTAATTCCAGCTATTCGTTCCTAGCAAACAAACATACTTCTCTTCGTTACTTTTTGGTCGATCAGTCGCTTCATTTATTTCTCCAGCTTCGCTATAGGGAGCTTCAACATGGGTGCGAACAGCTTCACTATATCCGTCGGGAGCAGTCTCTTGATTTCCATCAGCTTCGCTACGTCCTTCGCTTCCTCCGTTGTCCTCATCGCTTCCACCAGTAACTTCATCACCATTGAACCCTTCGGCCTTGTAATTACCATCAAAGCCTTCGGTCTTGCCGTCGTAGCCATCATCAGTTCTTTCAGACGAAGCACCTTCATTTTTCCGATCCTCTTCCTCGAGAATTTCCCGATACGGTTTCAGTTTGGGTTTAGGCTTCTCATGGAAATCGAGCGATCTTGAATACGATTCTTCTCGGTTCACCGGTTTGTCACTGCTACTCCATTCGGCATAATTGTCGTTTTCGCCATAGTTGCGGCGACCTTCGTCTGGATTTTCATATCCCTGATTCTTCTCATTGCCATCCCCTCTAGCTTCACTGAAACCCTTGTTGCGTTCGTTACTATAGTCACTTTTTTCAAAGTCACCGTAGTTGTCGTCTGTCGTGGCATCATAGCGGCCTACGTCATTACCAGCGTCTCCGCTCGCTTCACTTCCAGAAGTATCGGAAGGATTTTTTGATGGATTATTCCCAGTGTCATTTCCGTTTTCATCTTTACCACCGCCGCTGTCACTACCTAAAATACGTGAATAGGATGTATCCGTATTATTTTAAATAACACGACATGTTATAGTATCAACATGGCAACAACTCCAATGCCACAACTGTGTTTAAGATAAGTGGTTGATCGTTGAAGAGCGTTTTGTTATTGCTAATATTCACCTTTTGATTCATAATCGTTATCACTAGCAGGATTATGACGGTCGCTGCTTTCGTAGCCACTGTCGTCTGTATTTCCATATCTGTGGTCGTTGTCACTTGCATTCATATCGCGTTCATCACCCCGATCTCCAGGATCACCATTATCGTCGGCGTTTACAGCATAGTTATTTTCAGACACTGAACTCGTCCCGCTATCTTTATCGGTGCCGTCTCCCGAAACGGCTCCGTAGCTGTCTTCATGACCATTCTTATATGCAGCGTCGGTCTCGCTCCCATAAACCCCATCGACTCCTTTTTGTCCATAACTTCCGTCATCACTCCCAACGGTTTTCTCAAATTCCCTATATCGGTGTGAGTAAAATAGTCGTAAATTTGCTCAAATTTCTGTACGAACAAAACGGATATTGATAGTGCCCCTATAATCTAAAGTTAATAAAAAGTTTCGCATAAACCTAAATTTGTATACGGATAAACTTATCTTGTATCAGTCAATTATCTTGCAAAGCTGTGAAGCGACCAGGGCCTAGAAAAGGCGAAAAAAGCTGCTGAAGCATTTGATAAAGGATCGTTAATGATACTAAAACTCTTTTTAAGTTTTAACGATAAACTATTTTTAGATCTTCGAATTTAATGTTTTTGTGAACCAATTATGGACTACTGTTAAAAATACTTCTAGTCTGGCGAGAGCACGAATCTGTTTTAGCGGTTGACCTGCTAAACTATTTAGTACGTCCCCAAGCGACCAGTATTTAAAAATTCCTACATTACTTCTATTCGCAATTGTGTTATACTTTAAAAACAGAAGACCCCTTTGTTTGATAATGAAGTGAGAGTCTACTCGAACATTTTGTCGTACTTGGCCACCGCTCGCTCAGCGCTAACCACTTCTTCCTCTAATTTTGCCTTATCGTTATGATCGTACCCGAACCCATCTGCTGGGCTACCATCATCTTCCTGAAAAAAAGAAAAATTACGATGAGTAAGTTCCAAATGGTTGGGAACTTGCCAATCTGTCTTTCGTTTGTTTTAGCTTGCGTAAAAAACACGAAACCTAACACAAATATCACTCAAAAAAATCTAAAGTACCACGTTTCCAGATGAGGAATCCTTATGATCGTAGTCAGGCCTGTCTTGCGATTCCTGCGTGGGGACTTCTCGTCGGTTACGAACTCCTATAGCTGATACCTCGGCAGTCTCCTGTTTCTCAAGTTTTGCGGCAATGGGATCTTGGCCGTATTTATCTTCAATCGAGGAACTTTCCGCCACAGTTATCACATCAGGGTCATGCGAATAAGTGACGGGCAAAGCCTTCAACCGAGCATACGGAAATCTAGTCAGTCATATATATACATATATGACTACAATGATTAGCCCATATACGTAGTATTATAGTCCAGTTCAACATTTGGCCTATTTTTCGTATGGGCTTATGGAAAAAGTAAAGCATGACAACCAGAAAGTAATAATTTTTTTTAAAATTTACTCTTGTTGCTGTTGCGTATTTGCTAGGCTTTATTGGGTAGTTTCAGCATATTGTTATATTATAAATGTTGTGCTTTCATCTAGGAATTGAAAGTCAGAAATGACACATTATGCGACTTTTGACATGTCAAACTCATGTAACAATGGTGTTACTAATCATCTTAAGTAAAAAAAAAATAATAGTAAAGAGAAAATCCTGGTACGAACTTCCAGCTAATTACAATTGTATTATATTTGTATGCTTTACGTGTGCATCCGTCGCAAATTCCTTTGTCATACAAAATCCATAGTTAAGCACTTGCAAATACTTTACAAACAGTTATTAAAGGATAAATTATACTACGAGATTAAGTAAAGTTAAATTGAATAAGAAGTTACCAAGAATTGCATTGTATGTCATGTTTTTATAAAATTAATAAGATTAAAAATAAAATTTTAATAAAAATTAAAATAAATTTGTACCAATACTTAGTTTTTTAAAAAGGCTTTTACTTTCTGGTCTAAACTCGTAAGTGATAATTTTTCAAAACTGTTGCGAAAAAATAACGTATTGTTTAACTTAGTTAATAATTATTTAGAGTTAATTGAGCTCTGTTTGGAAATAATAATTTTTGCGGAGTGCCTCAGTTGCATTCTTCATATTTATACTGTTTCTGATGTGAATATAAAAAAAACTTAATGAATCAATTTTACTCCGGCTCTTCTATAGACTAACCTTAGGTAATCTACAAAGCATAAGTTTACCTACCCTCTGCGGCTGCATCACTCTATGAATGAACATTGGATCCTTTGCTGCAGCAGAAGTAAGCTGAAACTGATGCGGCTTTTCACTATGGACAACATCGACGGGAATTAGATGTTGTTCATCGCTGGTTCCTAGAAGACCCAACAAAAGCAGGATCGCCTCCTGCATGGTGGTTCCTTGGCCTTGATGTGGCTACGTGATCCGTTCTATCCCGCTTTAGATTGATAAAGGTTCACCTATAGCTTCCAGCCTCTTTAAATGTACCATACGCAACGGATACTCCACAGCGGCAACGCGTTACAGCGCAACAGGGCGCACATAGAATACTGTGGAAATAGCCAGCTACTTAGAGTAACATAAATATAAAACAGCTTTGAATAAATAATAATATGGAGGATGGAGAGAGCAATACGCTGTTTTTCCTCAGCCAATTTTCATTCAAACATCTGATCTCCTTCGGGACGTTTATGTCCAGCTAGTACACAATAATCACCGTCATTTTCAGACGGGCCGTAACCATACGAACGAACGAGCACAACAGGCGAGCGCACACGATGAAGACACGCCGACACCCATACGACAAAAGGGCTATACTGAAAATACACGAATACGGTTTTATAGGGGGACAACTAAAATTAGACGGGATCACATACTGATGCCACTTGAGCGTGGGCTGACTTTAAGAGGTGAACGCACGCCTTTGACATGAAAACGGGCTATAAAGCTGGGTTGAAAACAGCTGAAAGAGAAAACAAAAGTGAGACGAATGAAGGCGGGATTGAAAGCTGAACCCGCTCCTACGGACCCCATGCGGGCACCCCACTACCGCTACAAGTATTGGTACCTATGTTACTATACCAAAGGTAAGAGCAGCTTTGCCCGTTCAGCCACTCGCTCCTATAGTGTCGCTTGCAGCAATGGTATCCCTTCCATAACCCATCGCTCCAGCGCCGGCAGCAACGCGCGACACGTTACCTGTTTTCGTACTTACAGCGATCCGAGGGCTCGAATCGCTGCTACAACTGCAAATGCAACACCTCGTCGCTAAGTTTGGTAGGACGCTATAGTGGGTATATTACTATCCAGTTGATTAACTAGTCGCTCAGCTCTACATAGCTATTCAGCCGATAACCAGTCAGCGGTGGGTCCGCTAAAGCTACCGAAGCTCTCACGACGGAGACCAAATAAGGTAGCTATTTTTTGGGAGTGACAATTTCTCTTTCTAATAGTCAATGCTGTTGTATTTTTTGCGTGAGGCGATTAGCTGCCCCCCAGCCGACGACCAGGAGACATTAATAGGTGTGTTGAACGATGGTCGTAGTGAGCCACTGGACGGTCAGCGCAGCGAACGGGCAAAGCTGTATGGTATCAGGCGTCGCGAATACAAAGGCAGCACCAATTGACGCAGCTGACAAACGTCGATAACAGCACTAGTACGTGTAGTCTTTGATTTGCCGTTATCTTTTTATCTACCTGTTATCCGTTGCTCGCCAACATGCAGGTTTTTTTCATCAGATATACGCGACAGATTTCCGTCAGCAACGGCAGGGTTGTCTCATCATAGTGGCATCGTCTTTGGCTTTGACGCGGTTGAAAACATCTCAGTTCGAGTACGAATGTTTTTTCGTGAACATTTCCCAAATGTTCACTGTTGTTTAGAAGTAAATTTATTCAAAGGATGCACGCGTATCTCTTGCGTATTTTTTTACACACTCGCTATTCAGAGATATGGTCGCTTAGAGAAAACACTTAAATTATATCATCATTTTGATAGAGTCGTGTGTATTGAATAAATGTTACAATCAATTATAAAAACGAAAACAAGTGGAGGAAGAAGAAATTCCGGCGGGCGGGAAACATGATTTTACTTTCTTATAGTTTACTAATATAAAACAGTCAAATCATACTGATTAATTATCAAGTAATGCAAGTCGACGAAGTCCATGACTTTTTCTCGAGTTCTTCCCCTAAACATTTTTGATTCGAGTTCTTTCGTTGCTTTCTCTGTTGTTTATGCTGTGTTTGTATAAAAGGTCTTTGACTCGACGTCAAACCTCCATCATGATTCTCATTTTCGTTATGCAACATGTAGCCACAACTTCACTCACTGTATTTGTAATAGTAATGCAGCAGAGATAAATCTTATATTAAAAACAGGTCTATAACTTTTTTTGCGTTTTTTTGTTGCCAGTGTGCTGCAGACCAAAAGGAAATGCTGAAATGTGAAAAGACGCCCGAACCTGTATGAACAAAAAGGTGTACGTGGTTTCACAACGATGATATTGTTTATTTGAATTATACTGGAAAGTTTCGTCAGAAAGGTTGATCGTTACGTGCAGGTGCAAGTGATACTTCCATCGTTTTCAGCTGTCCAGCCAACAAATTACCCATGTGCCTGAGTCCAAGCAAAAAGTGCTGTTTACGTACAGCTATTAAAATTAGTGCGCAATACCACGACTGGTGTACATCAGCGCGCCATATGCTACACTAAAAACTAAATAGTTCAAAATTAATCCTTAGATTACTGCAGCTGCATTTCTATTTTTTACACTTACCCGTCGATCGAAATGTCTCCGATTCCTTTAAGATAACCTTTTACCTAACGGCGAAAAACAACACTAAATCAATCAATCTAACTAACGGAGTTTAATTTCTATTTTCATTATATACGATACAAATGTCTTAAAAGTTTAACAAGAAATAACGTATGTTTATGGAATTTGGTAGTTAATCTAAACAAAATTCGATGTACTTTTGAGTATCATTGTTTATTCTGCTGCACTGCATGACATGATAAAGATGAAATTGATTTCTTGCAACAAAAAGGCATAAGATTTACACCGAACGCCGATACTGTTATTAATGTATTCATAGTGATTTCATCGTACTTTACCAGTGTTAGCTAGAATTATGTTAGCTTCAAACGACTTTTCAAGCAGCAATATTATTATTGTTTAAGGAAATAAAAGCGCGGTTATGTAACGCATTTCTTAGCTATTAAGCAACGAAAACCAAGCAGTTCCAAAAATCAGTACCAACATCTATACGAATAATAATAAAACTACAATGACTGCCGCATCAAATCTACATTTGCTCTTCCATATTGTGTACGCGGTTCCATTCAATCAATGTCCAATTTCCAAACGCTGCATTAGATGCAAGGCAGCACTTCGGCAGTGCTGGTATCGCTAAACTAAGTTGGTGTTGTGGCTCAAAAAAAAGATAAAAAGTCGGCGATGGGGGACTGGCGTTTCGCCCATTTGTCTCGGCTTCACCTGATGCTGGCTGTTGGTGCAAGCGATGCAAGCTGCGAAAACAGGCGGAGGAGCATGGACCAGTCAAGAATGTGTCGCACGTTTGTTTAAGCCTATTTTTTTAGCAGGCGGGAATGGCCCCAACGGACGCCCAGGATAACAGACAATTTGTAGCGTGAGATGATTTCAGTTGGCAAAAGTGCCTCGCGAGAGGGCGCAGACTTATGCGAAAGGTACGCACAGCTAAAGGCAGTAGTCTAAAGTGAGGGAAGCAAAAATAAGAAATTCAATAGCAGATATGGGTATGTATAACCATTAAAGCTTAGAAAGAAATCGATTGACATGGACATGAAATAGACGCGCGATAACGTGCTCCTTTGCGGCAGTTATTTCGAATGCGTAAATGTGAGGTATTTGTAATGTTGTCAACCAACCTGAGGATCCCGGAGAAATGCACCATATCTATAAAATTGTAAATCCGTTTTTATATTGTCTTTGACCCGTTTCTGTAGCGTAATGATGTTTTCGCAATATCAGATAATCCATTAACCCCACCATGTTCGCCATCTACTTGTCTGCAGGTAATATATGTGTTGTTTACCTTTTAGAAATATTGTTTTGATACTGATCATAGAAACAGTTTTACGCAAGTTCGTCGTGAGTTACTTCATATCCAGCTGCAAAAGTGGGCACGACAGACCGTACCTTATACGTAAAAGTCAACTTGACAACTTTCAATTTTTATTATGCAAAATTTAACTTAGAAAACTTATCAATTCAAGCCTCAAAGGGTAATTTCTTGTCAGCTCGTTTACCAATTATCATTACTGCACACGTTCATTTGAAGGCTTATGCCAGAAGTTGTAAGATCCCGGTCGTGATTTCAGTTGAGATGTAAACGGTCAAGTACTTCAAAAAAGATCGGACAAAATTTGGTACTTATGGAAAAACTGGAGAAAAGAGAAAAACACCAATTGCATCATTATGCGGCCTTTTGTTTGTACAAAAATGAATCTACAGAAAACTGCATATTTATATTCCTAATCTACTCTGTTTTCAATTTTTTCGCGAGGTCCGGAATATCTGGATACACTTTAGACAAATTAAAAAAATTATGTTTTGAAAATTTGAAAAAATGGAAATGAGATAATTTCGGGACACAATCTTCCTGTACAGTAATCAAAACGAAAATGTTAGTAATAAATCATCTTTTTCGCATAGTAGATTTCTCAAAATCAAACTGCGTCTTTTCTTCGAGCCAAAAAATTGTTCCCTAACTTCGATACAAATATATCAGCAGAAACAGGTTGTACACATAACATGCACAATAATTTTAACGATCCTTGACATAATCCGGATAAATTCAACTCATATTACGGCTACCTTGCTTCAACACTTCATAGTTCAAACATACATATTCAGCATCGGAAGAGGCGACACCCACTGCGATTGCTATCCCACCTACTACGTTCTCTATTATCGTAGATAGTAATAGCTGATCAAAATGCACCTCGTCACAGTTCGCAACGACAGAATGCTACGTTGTTATGATGTTCGCAGCTGATATTTCCTCCAGGGTATGTTGCCATCATTGTATTTTGCACCTAGCGTATTTGGTCTTATTTACTTTTAACAAGCTACTGGCAAGTTGTTTCATCTTTTCCAATCCTTCGCTTTTTCAAGCGACGTTTGAATTTCCAAAAACAGTGGCCTTTGCCGCGTAATTCTAAAATGTATAAAACTTTAAATCTGTAAAAGGAGACCGCACATATTGTTTTCATTAGAAAACGACAAGGGGGCAAAATGTCCACGGCAAACATGCGTCATCCTTTTTCCTTGCAAAGTTAATCATCATACCACTATTTATAGCTCACTTTGAAATTTTACAAAAGATCAGACATAATAATCTAAGAATGCCTTGAAGTTATGGCTACCGCTTTAAAACATAAGTGACTTTTATAGCACATAATAAGCGTTCGCATTAAACATAAATAAGAATATTGCTTACGCTTATTGCAGGAGCTAGCATCCACTTAGCGTTTTCTAATAAATTACCGCTAGCCAGTTTCGAATATTGCTTTCTCATTTTCTATCGTCATATTCAAGAAATAATACGAGAATATCAGACTGCCTGAAAAGCCACACCACACTGGCTCTCAGAAACGTTCTTCTCTTTAGCGTTTCCTTGAAATTTAATTAAAATTAATAAAATTATTGAATGGCTAACAAAAGATAATAAATGCCATTTGAATCTATAAGAAAGGGAACTGATCAGCAGATATGCGGCGTTTTTGTTTACAATGGGCATTTTTCGAGATATATGTAATGCAGACTAAAACCAAAAAATAAACTAACGCGTGACAAACCGTACTCCTCCATACTACAAGCAGTTACGTTCTCTGACCGGAACCCCTGTAGAGCAATACTTCAATTATATAACATCAGAAACCTACCTCGTTTGGCTTTTCTGTTACAATCAACAAAATAAAGCATTTTAAGAAATATAGCCTACCTCAATCAAATACTTAACCTAACTTCGTGTATTATTGATTAACATTGTACCTCATACACTTCACATTACATCGAAATAGACAGCGGCGGACACAGCAGTCCCACATGAACGATCTCGTATCATTGTAGAGCGTTTTTTTTTGAAAATTCACTTTCACTCTAGACAGAACATACTTTTGTTGTTACTTACGCAAGCAGATATAGAAGTAAGATCCTTACATACCTTACATAAATCAAATTTTAGACCTAGCTATGGGTTATAATAGGAATAATATCTACTAAACTTTTTAACTTCTACCGCAAAAATAAGGGCGTCTCAGCAGCTCTGTAGAACTGTGTTGATCATTGATTGAAAAAAGTTAGAAACTCAATTAAGAGTTTAACGCCGCTCAAAGACAACTTTAATTGTTTATGATTCGGGCGATAACGCGACCTACATGTAAATCAGAAGTGTATTACGCACTACTCATCTTAACACGGCCTCTTCGAAATAGAACTGCTTTATAGGTTGAGGCTGCATTATAGGACATTTGTTTCCCATACTAAAGGACCATCACCGGTTTGCAATTAAAAAAACTTAACGGCCCTTTCCATTTGCCCAGCCTTTGTCACGGTAGGTTTAGTTGAAAAATCCTAATACTTATTAGTTCATTTTAATAACTTCTGTATACACAGAGCTCAAAGTCAAAATCGCTACTGGTAAATGATAAACATATTAAGTATGTATATAACTTGATTAAGGCTACCGAACCGTTTTTATCATAAACATAAATTTGTTTCATAGGAAGATAGAAAAATATAACGCCTTTTTAGCTTTATACTCCTATTTAAAAAAGGGCTACATGAGTAAACAAGAAATATATATATACGCTTCAACAACTACGTAGGATACCATCGCTTAACAGTTAGCGCGTTCGTAAAGGTCTTATAAATGGCCCCTTTTCATTCATATTTTCATACGTGTTATGCAAGAATAGTGGTCGCTTTATTGAGAGTGTTTAACTAAATACTTTGTACACAATGCCGTACGCTCGTATTTACTAGCCAAAAATCTAGAAGACTGTTTTGGGCACTTGTATTGCGGGCATCAGCGAACGACTCCGCTAGTTTTGCTATATTTGTTCAATATTAGGTCGCAATCTGTTGCAGTTTCACGTGAAATGCCACATAGTGATTTTAGCTGAACATGTTCGCGTATAGTTTAAAATTTATCGACGCGTCCTATTAAAACTTTGTAGTGCAAATGGCAAACCGGGGAACGAATGGATCCATGTTAAAACATTTAGAGGCAATGCCGCGCTTCCTGTACTTATGCTGTCATAGGTCATTACCCAAGTTCCTTTACACGCTGCCTGCTTCATACTTGGTAACCAAAGAGACACATACCGAATTTTATATAAAACAAGTATAGCAATTTATTCATGCCACAAAAAACACTGAAGCAAAATAGAACCTCCTCAATAAAAATATGTTTATAGTTTATGTAGTACATAATCTTATAGCTTCATATTTATGTTTAAGGATAATAATTTTATCCATGATAATGCCCTTAACGCTATGAGGCGAGCTGGGCAAAGTAAAGTCTCAAAAAACCATGCTATATTCATAGTTATTCTTATTAGCAATATAGAAACGAATAGATGGAAATGATACAGATGAGTTTAAATGGATTTTTTTACAGGTGAACTTGATTAGCCGGTCTTGCTTGAACGTATAAATATTCTATATGCGAAATATGGTTTTCTCGATTTGGCGAAAACGCCTTACCACTCAATTTCGGAACAGACAAATCATAAAAATCCATGAGACATGCAAGACGCTGATAAAATTGCAACCACCTTCTCATAGGGCCTCCTTCATCGAAGTTCAAGCAGATATGAGCACTTCCTAAGGAATGCCCTCATTAATGACTGTTTCCATTAATACTTCACAACACGAACCCTAATTTAAGTGGAAACACGTAGATATCAACGATAGACAACAAACTGCCTGGCAACCCTCCATGATTGCCTTGACTTGCAGTTGTATATATAAGAGCATACATCACTACGCACAGACGGCTAAATATAAAATAAACACATTTAAATCGCATAAATACATCCATTGATATTTGACAATGAGTTGATAGGATGCCTCATCAGCGATATTGTCAAACAAAGGCACCTTATTTTGTAATAATAATTATATATATATATATATATATATATATATATATATATATATTATGTACCAGAACAGGGATGACTTTGTACAGGATAACCAGAAGCGTGTGAAACGTGTGACTTCTACTCTAAGTGCAAGGTGAACATTTTCGGCAAGTGAATAACAAACTATTCAGTTAGTTCCTGGATAAAACAGTTACGTTTTATGTGTTCTGACTTGATATTGGATTATTCCACAATAATGCACTTCTAAGTGTTAAGCGTTTCATAGCAGCTTTAATTCTCAAAGATAAATACCCCGAGGTTTGATTCAAGTCAGGGCTACATTAAGGTCACCCTATCATTCCCATTATTAACAAATTCAGACTTCTTAAGGTATACTATAAATCTGTATCATATCTGTATCTGATATAAATAATGGCACGTATCCTCATTAAACTGAAAATTGTCGTTCGCTAATTTGATTTCTGTTATCAACAAAAATGTTTTGTGTCAATGCGACCAATTTACGTCTATTGAGTATGTTATAGTATCACGTCATGTATGTCACGTAGTATCATTTATCTAAACTCTCCTCACAATAATGAACTCATCCTTAGTATTTGAATTAGTTCTGTATATCTATCTATGTGTCATCCTACATGCTTGTTTGTTTGTCTGTCTGCTGTCTGTTATCATATTGTATTCGGTCATTAAAGACGCTTACAATAACAAATAAATTGTTTACAATGTCTATTGTAGTACTAGTAATCATTTAAAGGGATGCTGTTGCAGGTTGCCGCAAAGAGCGAGTCCTACTAAATGCTGCAGACAGACACATCAGAAATTTGCGCACAGCCCTTTCTTTTCCATGCCTGCTGAGTTACTCAAATCGTAAATTATATCAACTCGATCACGCCTAAAACATTGGCTGTTCGCTCTCTCTGTCGTCATTACCACCTTCACCGTTATCATAGTTAATCGAAAAATGATTTGGCCTGTTTGTATGCGTTTCTGCAAAAATAACAGCAAGGTTTCTAGAGTTCAAGCTTGACCGGTAGGATTTCTTCGAGAGGACGGAAGGCCTCTTCGTCGGGCATCTCATTAGGATCGGCATCAATCAACCTTCGAGCAACCATCCGTCTGCCAGTCCTAACCAGCGTACCTTGCGGCGGTGGAGCTGGAGCCGTCTTCGTAGGTGTCGCAAGTACTCGACCCGAACGTGTTGTCATTTCAGCACGGGTTTTTCGTGTCCACATTGGCACTGTGTCAATGAAACGGGTCCGTCGAGTTTCAAGAAACTGCATCAGTTCCCTCCTCACAATCAGACAACACTTGAATAACATGTCGCAGTCACCAAGGGCATGATGTACATCTGTTGGAGGCTCTAAGTACATTCTAAAATGAGAAAAAACTGCAGTCAATTATACGTGTGCGTACACAGATAGCAAAGATAGAGCCAATTTAGAATGGAAACTAGAGAAACAACTCGTTACGTTTTATAGTGTCATCTAGATTTGCGCACAAACTAAAGACTGCCAGTGAGTAACTTTTTTTATTGTTATGCTGTATGATTTTGTTATATTGGCAACTGTGTACAAATAAAGTCTTTTATGGATATATCCATCTTAGCCAATATTTTTAATTTTCTTTTTATTGTATTCATACTACAAACAAGCTCTCAACTAGATCTAGAAAGTGTTTTACCTAAATCCGGTAGGTTTCCTTAGTGTTAAGCTATCACTTAGGAGAACCTCGTAAAATAATTTATCTATCTTCGATATCTAAGCGTTACTAACCTCTTGTATATTTCTATGAGTTTATAGCTGGTTCTTCTTGGATGCATTTTTCCGTCTGCACCTTTTTCGACGAATCTGCTCTGGACACGCTTTTTGTGTGGTGCAGGCGGTGGGTTGTTTGGTTTCGACGGCTGTTGACTTCGTGGAGGTGTTCTCATTCCTGGTTGCTCATCTCCGTCAGACAGGCTCGTTTCCTTGTCAACGCGGGGATGTTTAGGCCGAGTGCACATCCTTTTAGGAGATTCGTGAGAACCATCTGTCTCTATATCTTGCGTTCGCGATGTGCTCTCCCGCTGACTAGAAAAGGCCTCTTCCAAGCAGTTATCGCTAGCAGCAATACAGAAATGATTTTCTGGATGTTGCGGCAAAATAAATCGGAATGCCTCCAGGCTATCGCATGTGTAGATGTCTAGGTCATCCCAAGCATCATTCGTTGCCTCGAGTTCGGCCTTAAGCAGCGGAAAATCCAGCTTATTTCCATTATGAGCGATTAAGCAGATGGGTTGATCGAGGGTGAGCATAAATGACTTCAGTGCCAAGGTCGTTTCGCCAAATACTCGCTGCTGTTCAAGATTGTAGTTGTCAAGACCTACAAGCAATTACATGAAAGTACGGAATTTTTATAAATTACTGTATTTTATACTAGCTATGTTAAACTGTTAGAGGAAAGAAACAGCGTTCGAATGTTTCATATGAGTATAGACGGAGTAAATACTTCTGGCCGATTTATATAATTCGCTATTTTTGTTAAAAAAAATAAACGCGTAATGCAACACCGATGGAAGGACACAATTATTATTCATAACGTACGCGTGACACTGTATAGGTTGCAAAATCTTACCGGTAAATTGTGTCGTTTCGTGGCACACGTTTTCGGGTGGTCTTATGCAAAATGAGATGCGATCTGTCACTCGGAAGGGCCGTTTGAATTGTCGCAGTCGACAGGCAAGCAACGCAACTTCGGTGATTCTAGGAGGCCCAAACGGAGGGATTCGGCTTGGTAGGTGCGTGCACTCCAAGTCAAGAAATACCAAAGTGCGAATGTCCATTTTTATTTTGGCAGCGAACTACAAAGTGTTTCCGATCGCGCACGCGTTACGGGCCGTGTTCCCGATAGTCAGAAGCGGGCCGAGTCATTGGTGTCTGAAGGAGAACTGAAGACGGCCAGTCATTAGCATACAATTCTGCTATGGAGAGCTGAAGAATGCTGTCAATGAAATATCCAAAAACACATATGGTTAAACCGTATTGACCATGGACATTACTATGTAGCGATAAAGTAGGTAGGGCCGGAAAATTCGCTTTTGTCCACCCAATGCTTTTACACGATTTGTCACCCTTTTTCACCAGAGCAGCTACAATAATTTAAGAACATTTTTAATTTTATTTTATTTATTTCGGCTTCCAGTGCGAAAAGAATCGTGCCACCACTTGTTCTAAAGTTCGATACGCAAACTACGATACGTGGCGATACTAACACCAGATTAATCTATGTAAGTGCTTGAAACACAGCATGGTAGAAAAATAACGGTGCGATTCTACAATGTAGAGAGCCAAAGACTGATCACTGTAAACTTATTTCGATATCCTTCTGAAATTGCATAGCATCTATTGAATGGATGAATCAATACACTGTTTATTTTCACGAACTTTATTCTGTTTCTTAGTTCTTGTTAGTTAGCTGAAATTGCTCTTTTCCATTGATTGATTCAATTGATTAATTAGTTAATTTATTACCAATTAACTTAAAACTAACTGGTAAAAAGGGAGGTACGCAACATAATAGCCCACATTTTTAAGGAAACTGAAAAGATTACCCCAGTGACAATTTGGATGAAAAACAAATTATATTGGTCCTCGTTTTGTAATAGCTAAAAATTCACGGGAGTTCACATTTTAAGCCCGTCAATAAATTGAAATGTACAACGAACTATATTTATTTTTGTCTATGGGTTTATGAGATCAAGATTCAAGACAAAACCTTCCATTTGTTGTGTAAATTATATAAATATATCTAAAGATAAAATGTAACTTAACATTACAAATCACAAAATAATATTTTATAAAGTAGCAAAGTTACACAAATGTTTATGTTGCATTTAATTGGGTAGCTTGCTTTATACGTTTGAATGATCCAGAATCGTATATAAACATCATAGTAGCCACGATGTACTGACAACGATTATTTCTGAAGGTAAAAAAAGCATGCTGTTTTAAAAGCTCATTTAATATGTTATTTGAGTTAGTTTCTCGTTGGACTAATTTGCTAAGAGTCAGATAAAAAAAAGCTAAATCTAGGTAATGTTAAATTCATACAAGCAACGCACCTACGTAGGCAACAACGCAATTAGGCATACCTATAAATCAAACCCTTGGATCTAAGTGAATACAGCGTAAAGTATAATTCACAAATTCGCACTTTTATTGCATGATTTAACAGTCACTCTATAGGGAAACCACAGATCAGTCTTGTCGACAAGCAGCCACAGATTACTTCTTCTTAGTCTGCAAACCCGCGCCGGCATTGAATTTGAAAAAAATAATGTCACCATCCTCAACCACATAGGTTTTGCCCTGTTGGCGGTACTTGCCAGCCGCCTTACAAGCCGCTTCACTACCTTCCTCTTTAAAGTCGTCGAACTTCATTACCTCGGCCATAATGAAGCCCTTCTCGAAATCGGTATGAATCTTTCCGGCAGCCTGAGGTGCTTTCGTATTCTTCTGGATAGTCCAGGCTTTGACTTCGTCCTTTCCGGCCGTAAAAAAGTACATCAACTGTAGAGCTTTGTAGCCAGTTAAAATAATTTTATCCAGGGCGGAAGCAACACCCTTCTCCATACAGAATGCTTCTCGCTCTTCACGTGACATGTCGACCAGTTTGTGCTCAAAGGCTCCTGAAAATGGGATAATCACAGCACCCGGATCATTCCCATCTATATGTTCTTTAAGTTTCGGTAGCCACTTGTTTTTCTTGCGAATGTAGTCGCTCTCGGATAGATTTACCAAGTAGATCATCGGTTTCGCGGTGATGAAAAGATGCTTGTTGAGTACTTCAATTTCTTCAGCCTTCCAGTCGTGAAAACGAATATGCTTTTCGTCGTTTTTAAGCAGATCCCTTACTTTGACCAAGAAGTGGTATTCGGACATCAGCTTTTTGTCGTTGGCTCGTACAACCGTACGGTCCATCTTTTCAATGAGAGCGTTTAGGTACTCAAGATCTTTCTGACGGAGTTCCTCATTGATAATAGCAATGTCTCGCACAGGGTTCACGTCACCCTCCACATGCGTAACGTCCTCGTCTTCGAACGTCCGACAAAGATGCAACAGAGCATCACAGGCCTTGATGTGGGACAAGAAAGCATTGCCTAAGCCCTGACCCTCAGCCGCTCCTTTCACAAGTCCGGCAATGTCCACAACGTTCAAATACGCTGGTACCTTTGATGCAGGCTTGAAACTTTCGCAGAGATAATCGAAGCGCTCATCCGGAATCGATACGCGTGACTCGTTCGGGTCTATCGTACAGAAAGGGAAGTTTTCTGCAGGAATCGACTGGCTGCAGAGCACGTTGAAAAAAGTGGATTTTCCCACATTTGGCAATCCGACAATCCCACATTTAAGGTTCGTGCCCACACGACCCATCAAAACCGGCCGTTCCGGGCCATCACTTTTTTTCTTCGGCGGCATATTTCATTGACACACACACACCAAACTATTTCACCCTATAAGAGGGGCACGAATCACAGTCCAGCCGGCGCCGATTATAGTTCACACAAGTGCTACACCTCCCGTATTGGCCAGCCGCTTGGGACTGAATCGATTGGGAATTCGATATCGATTGCATGAACTAATACGGCCCCAACTTGGAGGCTGAAGAGTGGCGTCAAAATTGGGGGAATGTCGCATCCGGCAGATGATTCAATAAAAGAAATTCCGGCCGGCCACGACTAAACACGTTCGACTCAAAAAGAATGAACGTTTTTTTGACTGCCGCCTCTTTGACGGGCGGCTTGCGACGCTTGAGAAAGGGTACCTGTACGCCTCTCCACCCGAACGTAATTCTCGAACGCTTCAGTGACATTTGTTGCCAAATTGTACATACCTAAAAGTATTTTTCTACTTCTACAACTAACTTTTCCCTAACGATTCTCTGAAACACTAGCAGATGCATTCCTTGGTACGTGCAATGAAAATCATTCCAACGTTATGCATTTAGTAAAAAGGACACTGTTAAATAACACCAGAGTGTGACTTACGGTAGTGTAATGCCTCGTACGAGCAGGCTACGCTATGTACCATTGCGAGTTCCAACGTTTAACTAATTTTCAGTTACTCGATTAACAAAGTATTGCCTTTTTAAATAGTTAAATTGATATTATCAGCCAGATAGGCCAATCTAACAGGTATCGTATCAGACGCATAAAGAAGAGACCTAGTGACAAACAGTTTCGAGTCTATCAGTCTCAGGAATTTGAGAACTGTGTCTAATCCGCCTGCTCCATGTGTCCAGATTAGTTCGTATACGCAACGGAATAAGCCACATGTAGTACACATAATGAATATACATCTATTATTTGTGTGATTTGTGTCATCTTGGCTCGTAAGCGACTACAATCACTTCGACAAGTTATTTCGTTACGGATATCTAATTATTACGGAATGAAATTTGAATATGATTGCTAAGCGCTAAAAATTTTCTCCAAACTGCTATGCTTAAATTCGTTCAGCCAGTCTTGTGTATGACAGGACATGTTACTGAACAATACTATTCTCGTTTCGTGACGTCGAAACTACCCGAGGACAAGAGTATGAACGCATCGACTTATAAACAATCTACTTGACAGATTTCATATGCTCCTCATTTTGGGTTGCTTTGCCTCTGTAAGAGCTAATGAGACATGGGACTGTTATTTCGAAACTGGCGGCTGCACTTTTGCTCCGGTTTCATTTCAATACGTTGTTAAAAACTTATTTTCACTAATTCGCGACAACGTAGCGACTAGATTATCGCTTAGCGCTATCTTATTTAGCAACATCATGCAGCAAAACACTGGTCCGCACTCAGCTGCCCTACCTAGAACGCGTTTAAACCACTTCTCACCTGCCCCCTCTCTATCCAACAGATCGGGCACCACCCAACTTCACTCGAAAACAACAAAATATTAAGCCCTCACAAATTCTTCGGAAATTCACTGTTTGTTTACTACCGACGCACTAAAATGTGGTAGGCGTTCATCCTTTAACAATGGCTGAGGTGGCGGGAAGTTTAAATCGCGTTTGAAAGTTATAATTGAGTCATGAACCGTAACCTAACATCCGGGATCGTATAGATGATTCTATATACCGCTATATACGAAAATCTAATATCAAAAATCGATGAATTTCAATATTGTATTTCCAAATGACACTATCTAGCAATGATGCGACATGTTGCTATACTTTTTTTAATTTTAAAGACGCGCTTCCACTCTTCGGAATCTGATACCACTTACTCAGATGTCGTAGTTCAGGCTTTTAGCAAACAAGTTTCCTGTGACCCTCGAAAAATTAGAAAATTCAAGGTGTTTACGAATGAGCTCCGTCCAGGGACTACAGTGGCATGCCCAGCTCGGAGTATGAACCTTCTACTATGTGAAAATTCTACTACAAGAAACACTCTGAGCCTTTAATCCAAAATGTTTCGCCAAAAAAATTGAAATTAGAAAACATCCTTTAAAGATAAATACGTAGAAGCCAACCACCCTCGATCCCACTTAGAACCTGAGTTGTGTACATGTGGAAATACTATACTCCTGCGTTTCGATCACAAATACGTAAAAATTGGGTATACGAATACAATGTAATACAAAGTTTCCTTTATTCGAGGAGTTTATAAAATTGTTACAACATAGGGGCATAGAACGGCTTTTTGTGCAGTATTGTTGCCATTCACCATAACAACAGATTACTAATAGAGTCAAGAGTGGTCACTTCTGAAACGCTAATAAGTTTTGTTATATTTACAAAGATCTTTCACACAGACATATATAATACATACGGGGCCTTATCAGGCTTAGAACCAAATCTGCTATTAAAAAGAGTGGCGCGATACTAAGAACTAAGAGTTCAGTGCGATACTAAAAAACATCTCTGACTCCACTGGGTCAGTATATGAAAATAAACACGCCTGTTTCGAAATTAGCTAAAAAGTAAGTATCGGTTGATATTGTCAATACATTACATTCTGAATGAATTCTTTCTTAAGGGGGCGCTCTATGCAAATACAAGTTTGCCAACTGTCATGACGCATAAGTATTTCGACGTTTTTCAGTCTTGAGATGTTCTTGCTGTACCCGCGGTTGCAATCACATTTCGGATAACGATTATCATAATTCAGTATTCTAAGCAAAAATAGTTTGCAAGAACCTGTATCCTTAAAAATATTGCGAAGTTGAGGAATCGTTTGATCTTGAAGAAAAATTATTCATCTGGCTGAGGTCTGCAACTTCAATGAGACTTTAAAACAGCTTAACTCATTATACATTTATAACTCACGATGCTGTTAACTATGGGAATACCCGTTGTCCTTTATGGCTTACTTAAGGGATATATTTCTCATATAATTGGAACATAATATCATAAGCTTATCGCCGATTACCATCAATTGCTGCTAACAATCTTTCTGATTAATTATTGAGTAGGATCAATACTCATTAACTTTGACTAACTATACCTGTTAATTTTTCGGAGAAAACTATAATAAAATCACAACGAGGTATGCTTTTATTTTGTAAGATGTACGCGTTTTCAGTAAAATTACCATTCCTATTTTAATGTAATACATTACCCCTTCAATATTTTTTGAAAGCGACAGACAAATCAACAATATGGATTTCTGTTAGACGTAAAACAGGTTTTGAGCTCACAAATGCAGGCACATTTTTGAGATCAACCGGTGTGAATATACACGTTAGGCAGTAATTCAAGTGTGTACATATTGTTGTCCATAAAGTTGTATTTGCGCTAATGTGTGTACAGTGAGTGTCAAGAGGCGCGTTTAACTTCTTGCACATCCATAGTTCCCAAAGTTGGGGGCGTATCCATCATGATATCGGGCTTAAATAATTTTATAATTCACCAATTAGGTGCACATGTGTAAATACGAGGTAGTACTATTCTAGGATATTTTTGCATCCTTTCTGAACATTATATTCAAAGTACGAAACACCTCGGAATAAATGGTATAGCTCACATTTCGTTCTGTGTATTTCATTTTGAAGTCCGTGTGCATTTTCTTAATCGACATGTTACCAGGCAGATAACGGATTTGCCCTTTCTTCCGACCAACTACAATAGGCTTATATGACAGTATATGATTTTTGATTATTTCTCTATCGATTTTCGCTGTGGCACCCTTCATTGGAGTTGCCTTTCCACGCTGAGGACTTCTCGCGCGAATATCACCTTTCTGTTGTTTATTCAGGAATCTTAACGCGCCATCTACTTTTTCAGGGAAGCCAAGTGTAGTTAAGAACATTGCCTTACATACGGTAAGAAACTTGCCATTGTCACCCTTCAGCGAGTATACGCGCGTCCATCCACGTCGAAATTTTTTGCCTTGTGACAAATCCTGACTGCACGCATTGGTATCGGGAAGGTCAATAAGTGCGTCTTTCAAATCATCGTCGATACCGCCGTCACTTCCAACCTCGTGGGACGAAATGTTACGACGGAGCAGTTTTTTTCCAGTTGCAACGGTCACCGGTTCGATTGGCTTTGTTGTTGTTGTCGTAGTCGTTGTTGTTGTTGCTATTTCCGCTGCTTGATGTGGAGATACTGACCTTTGTAACTCCACAGCTTTGAGGGTTCCATCTTCGCCCACTCGGACATATACAAACTCCATGTCTTTTTTAACTTCTGAAGATTCTCCGGCCTTATTTTTGAAAACGTCCCCAGACTTGGCAACCTTCATATTACTTGCTTCTTCCGTACCTGAATCTTTCAGCTGGGGGTCTGATTGGCTGATTTTAGGCTTACGTTTTTTCCGCCGTTTCACATCAAGGATCTCAACAGAATGCAGAATAAAGTCTCGCTGCTTATCATAAGGTAGTTGCCAATACTGACGATTAATCTCGATGCGCCTCGCTTCAGACAGTTTTTCAAAACAGCGAAACTTGCAGTTGCATGGCGGTTTTACGGAATGCCGTTCGATTTTCTGACGTTCGTACTCTTCGCGTTGCGCTTTGATTAGCTCGGGCGGGCGTCTTGGTTTTCTTTTGGGCTTTTCAACCGCCAGAATCGCTGTAGCTGGCGGAGGCTGTACTACCATTGCGGGCTCAGTTGTTACCATTAGTGCAGCTGTTGGAGGGGGTGTCGGAAAGATCATAGTATCTATGGGCGCCGTCGCGCCAGTCGTATGCGAAATTGTGGCTTGCACCTGATGCTGAAGTGGCTGAGAGATGGGAGTGGCTGCAATCGTTGCTGTTACACCAGGTGTAGCTGTGGCAAGAGTTGCCGTCGTTGCGGGCAAAGGTTCCAGCTGCTGTATAAGGCCTGGTTGATCATTCACAATGAACAACGGCTGAATTATGGCAACGTTAATTGTCTCCCCTGATGGCTGTTGATACGTGGCAACAGTTTGAGCACGCTGTACGTTGACTCCATGCACGCCATTGAGGCTCTGTACTGTAGCCGAGCTAGCTGCTTGAATTTGAATTGTCTGTGTGGGCTGACCCACATGCTGAGTATGCTGTACCTGGATAATAGAAGCAAGTCAAAACGACGCAGAGAAGCTTGCTTCAAATAGTAGTCATTGGAAAACGGTGACATTCTTAATCTTTTTTTCTTAAATAGATGCAAAAAAATTATTTCATTTTTATCTTCATAGAAATTAATAAGCAACACCTTGAAGAACTTAGGAACACAAGAGCTCTTATGCATAGATGTAAGGTAAAAAAGCGCGCACCTTTTCTGGACCACTCGATTCATATCGGCGTGGTTCATCAAATGGGTGGACCTGTTAGAGAATATTCTAATATAGTGCTTTTTTAAATATTAACCTGTTGGATATGAGCGGCCTGTTGCGTTTGTGCGGCCGGTATGACTGGCATCGAAATCCATTGAGTATTAGGGTCATAGTTGAAATGCTGGACATTGACGTGGTTCTGCTGTTGGATTGCGTTGCTACTCGTTGTGGTTGTTGGAGACGCTGTGGCGTAAATGATCGACTCCTTCGAGTTGCAAGGAGATGAGCTACAGGTGGCCAAATTTGCAAAAGGCTGCGTTGTCTGTTGTTGAACTTGTTGAACCTGCACCTGCAACTGTGTAGGGCCGGCTGGTATTGTCTGGCTTCCAGAAGACTGCACACTGGCACAACTGGCTGGAGCCGTTTGGTAAGTAAATAACTCTTGTAAGTTATCCATCTGCAGAAAAATCAATACCAGTGTAGTGTTTTGAAAAGTAATTCGGCAAAAAAAAGTATTTTACATACCTACGGAGCAAACAAGGTTATATTATGTTGGGTGAAAGGTTCTCGTTAGATGGCGATAGCGTTGCATTGGCTGATTGTACCCAGCTGAAACTTTTCAGAATCACTATTTTGACTGGCGGGCGTATGCCGTGTCAGTTTCATTCAGCTCCAGTTGTTTCGAAACGTTCAGTCATGGGACAATTCATATCTAACTTAATTTCATTTCTATTTCTACTTCGTGTTGATAAAAGTGCTGCCAAGAAAAAAGTACTTACGAAGTCGAAGGCAAACGTGTAATAATAATAATTATCAATTATTTACAGGAACCACTTTCCAATCTTGGGTTAAACCGGAGATCCGCTTCAAAACCGAAGATTTCAACGTGAATTACAAACCACGTTCCGGATGGCCATAAGATAAACGAACCACGATGAGCTGCTGCAGGCACTTTCCCGACAGCGAAATTCAGCGCAATCGACCCGAGAGCTCACTGTGTAAGTGGTGACCCAAATAACTTCTGTGAATCGTTTGCATATGTTCGGAAACATGGAAAAAGGGGACTTTTATGAGCTCAGTAAAAATGACTAAAAAGAAATCCGACAGTATGCCTTCCTTTGCTTGCATGACAGTTTCTATATAGGATCATTACTGGCAGCAAAAAAAAAACTGGCCTTTCATGACATTTCTAAACGTAAACCAGAATAGTTAGACTTTTCTAATTCGAAACTACACGGCAAAATTCAGGTTTAAAAGCTGTGAATGCTAATGGACCCTACACATCACTAGCTCTGATTATCACTTGTTTCATTCAATACAGAACAGAAGCCGAAGTTCGCAAATATGTTGACGAATGGATCGCTTCCAAGGACGAAGCCTTTTTACTTCGCATGATACATCAACTACCGGAAAAGTAAAAAAAGGAGCGAAAATCGTTGGAAGCGAAGGGAACCACTTAGACTTAAGATGTATTCGCTTGTTCGAAAGTTATAATAAATTTAAGTGGCTAACAAGTAATGGGAACCCCTTATTCAACTTACATATACTATAACTTCTTCGTAGCAAGTTATTCATTATTTTACGTTACTGGTTATCTTGAATAAATAGGCTACTGTTGACGATCAAACTCACACCCATGATCAAAATTACAGAAAACTGTTCTAGATTAGTAAACACGACTTGTAGTACATATGTCTAGTAAGCAGCAGACCTATAATGAGTTGAAAAATTGTCTAGCATCAGCCGATCAATACAAAAGTATCGGACGCAACAGCCACTTCTTCATCCCATTCCTATACGTACACAGGGTGTTCAGTCTGTCTAATCCCGCTTAAATTATGGTATACTCCTCAAATTGTTTTTGCAAAAAACTCCATATTCCAACTAATCTGTTTTGGATGTGCTTAAAGCTCTACTCATTTCTATTCCAGCTTCAATTGAAAACCTAAATTATCCATAGTCATTCTTAAAATTTTCCCTAGTTTGCAAATAATGTTTTAATAATAACTATGCGTCAAACATATGATTAAAGTAGACTCACTGAGGTTTTGCTCAAGCACGGTCCATATAAAAAGATTAGCGAAAATTAGGAAAGTTTTTGCCTTATGGCAGCTCAAAAGGTTAAAATACACAAGGATTAGAAACAGCCGAGAAAAGGAATAGATCTCAAAAAGGACTAACGGTTAGAGCTTATTTGATCAACCCAATTGGCAGTGAAGATTTATCTCATTTTTCCGAATCAAACATCTAGAATTATTATAAACGGTACTTTGCACCATTTTGATAAATTATTAAGCCCTTTAAACTAAAATCCTTGTTAGTTCCCGTCACTTTGTCTTACGAAGATCTTCTCCGAATTTCGTAAAATCCATATGGCAATGACGTAAACTAATTACTTTAGGTAAAACTCTATTTTTTAGTTAAAAAACTAAGTTTTCCATCTTAGACCGCTTCGCTTTAGCTTGGGGACTTTGCCGACCTTCACTCATATTCTGAAAACAAATCTATTGCCTCTGCCATAATGAGTTCTTAGTTTTGTTTTAAAAAGAACTAGTCTTTGTTTAGTGCTTAATATGACGGATAAAGGGATACTCGCTGTGCTAAGCAGGTTGGCAGAATTCTAACAGATCACCTTGTATGTATCCTCATCCCGTGCAACCAGGAAAAAGTAATTTTTAAACAAGTATTTGAACGAATTGTTGTGAAACTTACTGACACCGACTCACAAAGGAGCACATTATTATACGCATTTTTTCTCATTATAGTATTATCTCAAGTCAGACTGCCCTGACGCTATGATACTTTTTGCGCTCAAAAGTTTATAGTTAGATGGTCAGACTTAAATAACTAACAGGCGTGTAAAACAACGGAAACTGCTCGTTTCCGTTGTTTTCAAAACTTAAGAAATAACATAAACTAGCGCATTCAGTGTAAAACTGCGTCAATCGAAAATAGGATTTCGTATCGGTCAGTCTTCTTCGTAATTCACTGCATAATACATTTTTTTCGTAGAAACAAGACAATTAATTATTGGTGCGGGTTTTGATGATTCTTCCAGCTCATCCAAAATGGTAGCTCGTTGTTAATTCAATTCACAAAACATCCATTGAGTAATAGTGTACTTAGGCGGCTAATAATTATTCATCATCATTCACCACTACCGTTTGTTCAGTAAACATAGATACAATAGAGAATATCATAAGCAACTGAAAAAATGACGATGGTGCTGGGGGTATAGCATTGTCTACGTATAAAATATGAGTCGATGGAGGTCATTCACAAGCGTGTTAATTCGTTAAAGGGAAACACAACCTGATGGCTTTCACTGCATAAATTGATAACAGTTCCGTTGTGAGAGCTTGACTTTGGAAAGGGTGTAAATAGCTTCAGTGATTCGCGCCAAATATAGCCAGTAGTTCAAATTTTTCTGAAAGCTCCAGAATTTGTAAGCAAAAAGTCGTTTTCTCTGCATTCTCTGACCTGATATATGTAAGATGAAAAATATCTTATTATATCCAATCGTGTATAATTATATAATATAAACGCTCCTCTCTCCTAGGAGTCTCGTGATCCATCCTCTCAATCATGAACGTGAGGAAGAAGTTATTTAAGAAAAATGTCAAAATTGCCTTAAAAGTAATACGAACATTTAATGCTATGCGGAGTGCTGCCTTGCAAACAACAGTGATTAACACGAATGTTTACATGAACAGCATTAGAGTGAAGTATGCCACAAAGTTAAGGTTAAAATATAGTTTCCACCTTTACATACATTTTTCAACTTTTTTTTTCGAAATCTAAAAATGTATTTGTCAAGAGCAATGTGCGGAGTATACAAATCAATGATATCAAATGGATAGAAAGCCAACGTAAGCACCTGTAGTTTTTTTTTCGAAGTTATCAGCTGTATGGATATTTTACCCCGAATATTAAATAATCGAATTCCTAATTTTACGATAATAATTTCTAATACGACTAATAATCTCTTAAATTCCATCAGCGACGACCTAGTTACTTTGCTAAAACAAAATGATCATATCATTCATCATCAAAGAAACAGTTGCCACCATCACCTGTGGCAAGGTGTCCACATGGTATTTTTCCCTAATTATTATGGAGAAACTTCCAAGCGTCTAGTAAATATTAATCGCGTAAGTTGTAGTTGGCGCCATCGACATTGGGCAAAATGGAGCGAATCAAAAGACCATACGCTAAAGGAATGTATATAGCATATAAGAAACGAGGGGTGGAAAAGGAAAGTGCCGGATAGTTCTCAACCCAAAACGTAGCCGACGAACGCAAGGAATCACCTATTCCCTGTGAAGGCTAACAAACGAAATAACTACTTGCTACGTGACACAGCTACCTAAGGTCGTCCCCGCGAAGATCGCAGATAGCCTATTCTCCGAATCGATTTCTGTACCTTGTGCAGCGAGCGAACAACCGTGACGGGTCCAGCTGACATAGGCTAAGCTTTTCTTACTGTCACCAATGGGTTGCTCGCATAATTATGGGGAACTTCATTAGAAAACTAATTGGGAATCGACGATAGCTCTACGTTCCATACGCAAGCCTTCCCTAACAATGGATTAGCAGATACGCACCACATCAACAACGCGAACGGGTCCGCGTATCGCTGATTGGCTATGCCTCGACTGCCGCCGTCTGCGTCAGGATTATAACTCATCTGGCGCGCAAATTCAAACGAATGAAGATAGGTTAAAGTTTTGTTTACTTGCATACACCACCAAGCGACAGAATTCGACGACAGGTCCGAATCCGGCTTTATTGGTTCTTTAGTTTTAAATAGTTATTTATTTTGTGTGTTTGTGTGAAATCATAATGGGCAATCTTCCACATGTGAAGTTGATGTTTGCGACAGTATTTATATGTGTATAAGTGAACAGCGCAACGTAATAATGGTGTGTGTTTGACATAAAATTACTGAATCTGTTTTTTGTATGTTTAGAAGCTTATTCCCCTAATAACCGGTACGTTCTGTTTGATCATTACGCTTTTTGTTGATTGGTCGTTGAATGCGTGTCCTCAGAGTTTGCATTGGACTCAAGCCTTGTTATATAATCTGCTTATTCTAGCAACTTATGTATAGACTGATTTAACTTATTAGCTTAAAAGTTCTGATTTTTTTTTAATAGTATTGTGTTTGTTATTCTTAAGCTTAAGCTCGTTCGAGTGCATTTATGATGTAAGGCAAAACTGTAGAAAAGCTAGTGGCTTCCTAGGTTAAAAATCAGAGTACTGAATATGGACAGCACCAAATATTAACGTTCAACGAATAGAATACCTTTATATCACCTGCTGATATCTATTGGACACCTATTAGCTACTCCCAATGCTCGAATAAGGTTAAAACTAAGAAATGCAGAAAAATATTCTGCTCGAAAATTTCGACGCTCTATAGTCGCACACTCAAAAGTGAAGTCCAGAGTCCGACAAAGTTGTGTTGTGTTTTTAAAACGTACAGTGTATACAATTTTTATATTTATTGTATATCAGAGTGATATAAATTAATTTTCCATGGTTAGATTAGTAAAACTCAATGTCTATGTGTGCGTTTGTGGCGCAACAGAAGGCTCTATTCTGTAATGCCTTTCCCGTTCGAATGATTTTCGTTTTCTTGTGTTTGTCTATATATATATATATATATATATATATATATATATATATATATATGCATGACATAAAAAAATGACATAACAGCCGAATGTGTGAAGAGCTAAATCAAGAAGGGTGTGTGTCGTTAAGCAGAGTGCGTCCTTATTGAACTGTGTGTATTTTCCTAATAAGTAATGTTCGCTGTTGTTTATTGCCTTCACCTATAAGTGGCTGATTGTTAAAGGTTATATATAGTTGAAATACTTTTATCTATACTTTTGCATTGCGGATTTCTAAATTCCTCTCCTCTTTAGAGTCTAAATTCGACGTTAGTTTTGTTGTCTACAAAAACCTGGTCAATTGCTTGCGTTCTAGCGGAGACAAACTTATATTATAAACTTACGCAAAACCTTGTCTACTCGTAAAATGCCCCCTAATTGCGTATTAAGCTAGAATGGATTAAATTACATAACAATAAATATAGAGGAGCGTTTTTTGTCGTATTCGAGTGCGAAATTAGATACTTCTACCTAACTTGATACATAAATCAGCAGTTACGACCAGAATAGCAATTGTCAACAGTTATATATATTACAGCTTACTAATTAAAGGCACTTATGTGTTCCAACCATACAGCGATGACCGTATGCCGGGTAGAATCCTTCATCCGTAAGCAACTTTCTAAAATCCTATTTTCGTTACAGTTAAAAAAAAGTACTAAATCACTGAACAGTACACGATTTTACACTATATACTCCTACATTCGAGAATATCATCTAGAATGCGATACAGTTGCGTCATATAACTCAGAAAACGTAAATAAATTATATGCATGCGCTACAAGTCGTTAATAATACACAAGCTAATTACACCTGAGTAGACCCGATTCCTGAATTCACACTACCGAAACAGTGACGAGAAGGCTCTAATAATTAACAAATGGGCACAAAGTAAAGCCCAAGTTGAGATTACAACGGACTCAATTATTATTTTTAGATAGATAGATTATGATCTGTATGACCAGATAAACTGCGTGTCATATAGAATAGTAATACGATTGATTAGGCAGTCCTCTTCATTGATGATATGTTTTGATAAAAAGAGAGAAACCGTCAGAGAGTGAGGCGGTCCATTCGAGTTATTAACCTCACCTCGTTATTTTTTTTATATTCCTTTCTGAGTGGTCCTTTAGCCGTGCGTAACTGTAGTTGTGTCGAAGTGTATGAACTCATATACAACGTGCGTAAAAGAAAACCTACGTTGATGTAATTATGATTTACTTTCGTTTTTAATTGAACAAAGCTAAGTGAATCCAACGGCTGCATGAAACTAACCATGAGCATGTCAATGTTAATTCAAGATTCTGGTTAGAGAATCGCCGAACAACTGCGTTCCATGGTCACTATTGGCCATTCAGCTTAACTACCTCCAGGGTTTGTAGTATGGTGCAAGTTAGCTTTAATTTCGTAAAGAACTGTGAATCCCCAGCATAGTAGTTGCACACCTGATGAGCGCAAAAAGATTACATTCGACTTCATATAGTAATTCGAATATTCTTATAAGTTTTAGACTGTGCTGATATTGACATACTTGTAAAAATATAGGACACATGCGGAAACCGACCATTTATGTTGTATGAATATTTCAGCAGGCGGCGACGATGCATGGCAGTACTGTGAAGTTGAGTTGATAGTGCCCTCCCTCTACACCTTATGTGTCGAAGTATTACTTATCCGTTTAGTATGTGTTACTTCTAAGACTAAATGGGGGCTAATAGGCGACTTGTGCACCGCACAGAGACAACAGCGTACAGCCATGATATTTTAAATATATATATATATATATATTGGACAAAATTAGAGGAGCGTAAAACAGCGGTGCGAGAAACGGACTGCTGCACCGTGTGCTGACAATTTGCATTCAGTTCAGAATAACATAGAATCTATGTCCCACAACACCGGTGCTTGTAAATATAATTGGAGCAAGCATTTTTCGGTGGGGATTCAAATGCAGATTTATTGTAGTATAAGATAATCAATTTTTTAGCTCTTTTTAAGGTAAAGCAGGAGCTCGCCTATGGTGTCATGGCAAATCAAGATGAGGTAAGCCTGCTTTGATTTCCTAACAGATACAAAAATTAATAAATCTTAATGTATACATTACAGTATCTGTTACTAATTATAGATTTTACTGTGAATTCCGTTAGGATGACTTCGATTATGGAAGTGATTGGCCTCCCGCTGCGCCTAAAGGAACTCGCAAAGGCTTTACGGCAAGGGACGATTATCTTATCATCCAATACCTTTTGAAAACGAAAGATATTACTCATCTTAAAGGGTACCAGGTTTGGAAACGTTTGCAACACAGCCGTAAGGTAGGCAAACTATTAATGCCTTATAATCCCGTTATTGGTAATCCTGTTGAGATTTCTATGTTGAAAAGGTAAATTAGCTTACCCACGTTGTCTAACAATATGGTGTGCAACAAGTGGGATTTGGGCTGTATACATGGAAAAAACATATTTGTGTTTACGTGTTTATGTGGGGCAATGATTCTTTTATCTAGATAAAGTCATTGCATTTTGTTGCTATATATAAACCATGCCATATATATATATATATATGAATTCCCATTAGAGTGTGACTGTCTCACTTTTTATTTACATAAATTTTAGTTAGTGTCACTTTTATTTTTGTCTTGTTTTTGCCACTTCTTGCCTAGTCGTCTTTTCAAACACACCATCTTGATTTTTGGTACATTTCTGATTACAGTATAACTTTGGCGGATTTCGTTACCAGTCACTGCACGAACGTTGGCGCAAAGTTATTGAGCCTTCGATCGAGCGCTATGGCCTCAAGGACACAGAAATGGAGATGCTTTTAATCAAGCCACCGGGTTACTTCGCAAATAAACGGTACGAACTGAATTCTTCGTAAATTATTCGGTCATAAAACTGCAAACATAGCCCATTTTGTGTCTACCTTCATAATTGGCGCGTCTCTGTCGCTTTGGGCGCAGAACTGTCATCTATTATCTGATGGAGACGACCTTCGGCCTTTGTTTTCGTGCAGAATACTTCGTTTATTTTATGTTCCAATGTTCAAACTTAGGCCACTACGTGTTCCGGAGCTCAAGTCCCTTAAGGCTGCTCTATTTAGCTGTTTTATTAACTGCAGGTATTTTTCTCTGTTTGATGCTACTGGTGCCACCACTTCTGGTGCTGGCGTGGAATGCCAGTGAACTTAAGTAATTAGAAGATATGAAGGTTGGCTCCGCTGGAGCGATATTTTACCAGAACCTGCCTTTTTGTATTGAAGTTAATCATAGTAATACTTCTTCCCCCGTCATTATGTAAAGAAGGGCGAGCAGCGACTTTCACGGTTAAATACGTCATCAATTTACTTAAACAGGAAAATGGCAAGAAAACTGATGTCCAAACCATCTGAAAAGAAAAGTCTATTGGACCAGTTTGATGACGACGTTGAACAAGCGGACAACAGTGAAGGTCAAAATGATACAACGTCGTGTACAAGTAGGATAAGGATCAACGACTCAGGTAGCGATAGTAGTTACGAACCGGGCATCGAAGAAATTAGCAGCGAAAGACATACATCTTCTAGTAATTCTGACACTAGCGTCGAAGCTAGTCCAGTAAAAAAGCGAACGTCACCGCGTGGGAACGAATTGATAAAAAAAGCGTCGGAATCATTTTCCCCCGAGGAAGGTCCCGCTGTAACAGTGAGTACGATAAGATGAGACGACAAGTTCTTCTTATTTACTCTTTTTAAGCTCTCGAATCCTATAAAATATGATAGCAACCTGATTAGCTGCATTAAATTGGTGCAAAAGGTTACTTTATAACGTAGGACTCTAAATACTGCAGCAAACCTTGATGATTGGCGTATGCACATTATGCAGAGAACCAAGCAAGGAAAGTGGCAAATATAATTCCTAGTTAAGGCATGCAAAAACGAATGCTCTATCAGAGAGTATTCATATATAAATTTAACATATATACATTGGTTTAATATTCTGAAATATTAAATCTTTGTCCTCTACTCGGAATTATCCACGAATAAACCGTATTTAATTATATGTGTATGACAACCACTGGAAATCGCCTTGTGTACACGATTTCAGAAAGGCAGTCTCCAGAATCGACATGTATCGTTTTCGACGCCTTTAACACAAGAGTCAACGAAGGTACGTAATTGGCGGAAGCATGTCATTTTTCGCTAGAACTGGAATCTTTTAATATCGATAGTCGACTGAAGTTTACTTATTACTTTTATCTCATGTGATATTAATTAATATGTTTACACAGTAACCATAGAATATTGCTTTTAAATGCGCTAAGATATCTGCTTTTATAAGGCTTTACTGTTGTGACACTACCTTGCCTCTTACCATATTTTTTTATTATATATATATTTATATATTCAGGTAAAGAGATTTTATTTCATCAGAGATCTTACACTCATTGACCTTTAACAGATCGTGCAGCATACATATTTGCCCGCCCTTTCATGCGTACATATCTATGAACATACAGACGCTTGGTTAAAGCCTGTCACTCAGCTTAGAATCCACCGTTGCCCTAATTCTCACATCTTTCTTCCGATTCAGTTTTTGTGTCTCAAAATTTCTTCACTTCTCCGCTATGCTTGAGATCATTATACATGCTATTTGCTATAGCACTTATATGAAAAAACGTATTTGCAAATGTCTTTCTGCCTCCTAATCGATTGATTGTATTTGCCGAATTGTCATGTTTATGTGCGCACATCACTACACCCATTAACACCCATTTGAATTTCGTTTCTCGACTGCGATCTCTCTCGTAATACGTATTAATAGGACGGTTCCTCACCCACTAGTGCGCTGATTTCATCGAAATTATCACTTCTGCGTGCACTTCGTTTTTTGAGTACCGCATTTGGCATGTTTATCAGCTTATCCATTCCCATAGTAGTGCAGGTCGCTTAACTAGGCTCTATGACAAGACTATTGCCTAAGTGATGTTTGTAGTCGGTCTTTCAGTTGGTTGGCAAATTTTGCTTAGCCAAGTTTTGTAAATGGAACCTTGTTTAGCAGTTGTACAATTATTTTCGATTCCAACTATTCTCTAACAATCGTTTAGCGGTACACACACCCTTTTGCTTGTGCCGTGCGCAAAGGCCTATCTGTAAAATGAATCCATTGAATTCCGTCAACATGTTGCTCAAAATGACAAGCCACGACGTCTTAATCCTTTTTCGTTATTCTGCCTGTAAATTCACGATGAGTAGATGAAATCCTCTGCTCGAAGCCGGCAGTTACTTAGCGCAATCTCTGCTTTTCTATTTGACTTTTACCCAATCTAAGCTATTAAGTGCCTGCATATAATTAAGTCGCTTAGACGCCTATCAGCAGAAACACTTCATAAATTTCGGGAGACCTCAGACCCATTGAAAATAAAGTTCGCAGAAATAATACTCAATGGAGAAAGATATTTTACCAAATTGGGAGTATATGAGCACGAATCTGTTAGTCCCTTACTTGTGAGATCGCTCGTAAATTCTGACATTCATTCAATTTTGGAGATTATGGTTGCTTTTGTTATATGCGAGGCCCATCCAAACGAGTCAAATACCTATGTAAGATCTGCACAGACAGAAAGTCTTAGTGAACTCACATATGTTCCTTAGTTGCTCACTTACCTTGCTTTAATCTTTTAGATTGAATCGCAACACGTTCCGCCATGTCGATACAAGACACCAATATTATTCTCGATTCACTTGATTCGAGTAGTCTTCCTAAACAGTAAGATTTAGTTTGACCTTTCTTAGCATTGGACATGATATGTTTTGATTTATACGGCTCTATTTTCAGACCTCATTCTACCATTTTTCTACGATGGACGTAAGTGTGATCGAGATAATAGTTCCCTCATCCAGTCTAATCCACCGTGTTCCGTCGTATGAGTATTGCGAAAAGCTAAAGTGTTGTGGGGTATTTATGCCCAGACTTAGACGAACGCCACCAATATCAAAGAAAAGAACCCCCATTTTGAGAAATGTTTCCGATGCTTAAAACGATACAATAAGTTCATAAAATCTTCCATCTTTAAAGACTTGGCAATCTACCAGTACTGCCGAATAATCTGTGTGACCTTTATGTTCCAATGAGAGGTACCATGACATATCCTGTTCGACCGTAGCCTCATCAACGTCACTTGTAAGTTCTGTTATGCTGTTTTGTGCCGGTCGTTACCATGACACTTGTTGAGATCTAGTTGATTTCCGAGGTATTTGAAGAGCAGTCTTTTAAGGGTTTTATATCTCAGCTCTTGCTGATGCTACCATGTAAGACCTATAATCAAAGTCTTCCTCCAATAAAGGCTTAATAAGAACCTTTCCGCATCTTAGAATTTTCGAACTTTTAAACTAATACATTTAGCTAAAGTTTTCTGTTGTTGGTTTTGCTTCTTCACATTTTTCCTCGTGGCCTCTGCTTGCTCGTGGACGCTGCTTATAAACACTTAGCTTTCGCGACGGTGCATTCAGCAACCAAAACGCCTTCCATAACAATCCAGTGGCAAAATTAACCACCTTTAGTGCTACCATTGGCTATCTCGTGATGATATCCCACCTAACTGGCATATTATATTGTCGTTCAAAGCAACTGAGAGGAATTTCCAACATATTCAATTGCATTCCTTTTCCCAGCCATTTTTGGGTTGAGTAACTACCATCTTCATTTTGGGTCGCTTCATTTCACTGTTTTCGACGAACAGCAACAGCCCGCTTGTAGCTTCATGTACGGCTGACCTCGATCTGATATGCAGGTGCGCTCCTGAAGTTCTATTCCAGTGTGGAAAACACATTTCGAAGCAGTTTGTTTTCAATTATCCATTAGCTAAGATTTTTATGTTTGTTACCTGTTCAAATTCTGTCGATGAGTTCGTTTAAATCTTATTTTTTAATTTTCGCATTAAAAAAACATGCATAAGCGCATACATATCGTACCCAATATATATAAAAAAAGATAGTGTTTGGCTTTGTACACAAATTTCTACGTATCGGTCCCACTGATGTCTTACTACTGTTTTTAACATTTTTGTTGTACTAAGAATCCTACCTGAAAGAGCAGCATCAGCTCTTATGGAATACCAGCACTTATCTATTTATCATAACTCGATAACTAAGAGATCTTAACACTAGTGAAGCCGTGGCCCAAGTTTGAACTCGACTGCATTTGCCACTGCACAGCACCCAGCAAATCAACTGGGTCAGGTCACGTATCAGCCTTGTGTTGTTTATATATTTTCTGGTGTTTCCGTTCCGGGTAACGGTATTTAAGGAAAACTCTTTGGATTAGCCTGTCTCTCTTGTAACCCCCCAGAAACGCTTTGTCCGTGAATCTGCGTTTAGTGAATTAAAACTAATAGCAACTGACAGGTTTATGAGCTACTTATTGGCAGCTCAGAAATGTAAACTTAATCTAGGAAGACCTATATGCACTGATTTTATTTCTTGGTACTAAGTTTCAAGAACGATTAATGAGTATACTCAGCGTTTATATTGACATTGCTTGGGATATATAAGTTTCTGCAGTGTTTTTGTTTCCGAATATATGACAACAAGGTTATGCTAAAAGTTACATTCTCTAGCGACTAGGTTGAAGTTATGAATATAAACAAAAGGTCGTGTCGGTCGATGATGGCATATTCTGTAGAACAGTTAACGCCTGGGATAAAAGAGGGAATAAACAATTCACCCTAGAAGAAGAATTCCAGGGGAAATTGTCACGAGGAAGAATACTCTTATTGTGCCCGAAATGCGCTGGTAAGCATATGACAGTTGAGAATCGCCTAAGATGCTAATGAAATGGAACGTAAGGCTGATGCGCTGCAAAAATGAATAAGTTCGCGCATATTTGTACTGTACAAGTGTTGCCAAGGGCCATTGAAGATGGCTTTTGGTGTCGACGAGACTTGAACATGCACTACATGTTTTTGATGTTTTGCTTGAAAAGCGGAGATAAGCTTGGCAAACACCGCTTTTATCAGATGTCTATTAGCTTTCGTAAAACATAGAGAGAAATATATCCAATGTTAGATACCAGGCATAAGCTTTGAAAAAAATGCCCCCTCAAAACCTACATCGGTCTTCAGAATTAGTGTTTTTTTAAAGTCATATTTGAAATAAACTTAAAACTGAATCAAGAGCTCTTCAGGTCAGTTGAGTTTAAATAGAGCCGAAATTGCAGGAAAAATAAAATTGTGCACTAGTGTATGTATATGCTGGATGCTCGAAAAAGTATTCACGGTTTTTAGACCGAAATTGAAGTAAATATTCGTTATACTTTAAAACAGTATTACTAAACTAAATATTCGGTATTTTAGTGGATGACTTTGTCATTTTTCTGGTAATGCCATAAACCCATCGCTGTTGAACTTCTGTAGTTTCTGGATAAAAAATTGTGGTAAGTAAGTTTTGCATCTCTCCATTGAGACTACTATTAACCATTAAAACGTTGCAGAGCCCGAAACAGATGACCGTTTAATCATATGGTATGGACTATGGTGTGCATGAAGTTTCCTATACAAGGTCTTTCATTTTTTGTCAGATAACTGAAGATCTACGGGATCTAACATCTTTTCTATACTGGTTACAGCGAATTTTTTTTCACTAGCTTGTTGTAATTGTGCTATTGGTTAAGGGTAGGGATTTAGATCTGTCGTCTTGCCACCGCAGTGGCCTATAGTGCATAATTCCTCTCAGATCCCAAAAAATCTGAAGTCTCATTTTCTTCGGCGTCAACCTAAATTTTCCCTTGGACTGTAGAACTTCTCCTAGTTTTGGTCACAATTTTTTGCACATTATTACCGTATTTGATCATCTTTTGCCACTCGTGATCAACTGCTTTAGAAATGGCTCGATTTCGTTGCCTGTCTGTAGAATTTCGCAATACGTATTCAATTAGCTCCCTAACGTCAAGCTTCTTCTAGCTAGCTTTCTTCAAATGATTCAAACGACGGTAGCTGTTTAATTCCTAAGTGATGTTATGTCTACTCATGTGTCGGTTTTGCTCATTTTTTTCAATAAATTTGCCAACTTATTGGAACTGATAGGCCACTACAAGGGTTACCTTTCACATCAAACTATCCAGAATAAAAGTGACAAGGCCATCTTTGGGTCATTTCTTCTGATAACGCATATTGGCTATAAGCAGGATAATTCTTTATGAGCTTTGATAGCATCTGTACCGTTGTCATATCAAAACCCTAAAAATATAGCGAATTTCTGTGGAAATTTTACTTTTCTTTAAGGCATTCTATCTTAAGACAGACTAAAGGCATTCCAAACATAGACCATTCACTACTAACAAACCTCAGCTTTCAATGCCGAGCCGATGTGATTCATGTTACCCGAAACGTATGACTTTAAGGCCGTCAAGCTTGAAAAACGTTTATTGAATACCCAATATGTACTCCTCGAACCTGCATGTTCTAATTTTTTACGGCCAGAAACTTAGCTTTCTAGACCATCAAGCGATCCACTTAGCATTGCAACAGATTTCAAAGTGTACTTTACTCAAGTATACCTAGAACGTACAACAGTCTACAATACAGGTTTCCTTTGTTACAAATATGTGACCGTAGAGCTCTACACAACTACCGGTACTTCCTGAAGTTATAGCCTCTCTATGCCATATGCATGACAAACTACAGATATATATATATGTAAATCTGGTAAACTGTATGTCGCTACCTATTATAAACTGGCAAACGCTTTGTCCATCGCAAGGACAAGTGTCCGTTTTTCTTTTTCTATATAATAATACATTTATTCTAAAAGCAAGAAAACTAAAAACAACAAATAAACATTAACGTGAATGATCTTTTTGCATAAAATTCATTGATTATATAAAATTTATTTTAATGAAATGAAAATGATAATAGAACATTATTTATAAGGTAACGAAGCGCACCTGGTAGTGTTTGATAACGCCTTTCTTATTAAAACGAATCTCGTTATATATGGAAGACTTAGTCTTATTGTTTGTTGGTTGCGTATAGCAGCGTGACGGTTTTTACCAGCGGAAACGCACTTTATATCAAGATGTCGATTCTCCGATTATCGTCGGCTCTATAATTTCTGAGGAGAAGGCCGCCCTAGCTGACCGTCTGCTGCCTGGCGGTAGCCGACCTGACTTGAATGGCACTTTTCAAGGTACTCACAAGATTCTTGTAGCCTATTGGAAGATTTCTAAATTGCTTTAAAAAATTATTTTTTTGTGTAATTGTATTCGTTCCTCTTAAATTAATTAAATTGCAGTTTTTAACATATGTTAGATTATGTAATTAATATATAAAGTTCACAGTAGTCACAAAGAAACATTTCATAAGAGAAAATTGAAGTTCTATTTTAAAAAGTGTATTATCTAAACATTTAAGCACTGCTTTGGTTAAAAATGCGCCAAAAGATATCTAAAAGTATAAAAAGATATCTAAAATATCTAAAAGAATCCCTATTTCAATTTCAAACTCAATCCAAGAAGGTTCTTTATTTTTAGAGGAGGGATTTTGTGTGTCTTTTTCAGCTCGTCGGACGGCATGCAGCACATCAGATTCTACCGATTCTGAGACTATCAGAATTTCTTCGAACGATGAGTCTTATGCGCGACGAAATACACCAAAAAACCTTACGGCCGCCAAAACAAAATTTACGATGGCGGCTGTGTCGAGGACCTTACCTCAACTTAAACTATTCCCTACTTCGTCGCAAGATTTGTTACGGGAAGCGGTTACTGACACGGCTTCGATGTCTTCACCCGAACATACGGGCTCACTTAGCTTCAGTCGGGACACCCACAATGCGGGTAATGAACGCGAAGAAGAAAGCTTAGATAGAACACTGGTGTCGCGTCGACTCGTGAAAGATCTTGATTCGGACGAGAAGACGGATAGTATGGAGATGCTACCCTCAACATCCGTTTTGCAGGGGAACCCTTGTTCCGACGTCAATGCAACGAGCAGCACTCGAACCGTTCGAAAGAGATGTCCATCAGCAAAATCGCATCGATTTCAAAAAAAGCCTCATAATAGTAACTTAGTGGTAAGACTTGTTTGGTTCTGTGTGAATTCAAAAGGAACATTCGCGTTAGATATAGCTTGCCAGATAAATAGGTTAAATGAGCCGGAATTAGAATGTTCCTTGTGATTAGTGCGTATTTTTTCGATGATACGATCCAGTCGGAGCCCTATAGTGGCGTCTAATCCGGAATCCGACTGAGATTGACGCGTTGATGCTGTTAGTTTTAATTTTATACTGTCTAGGTCTTCTCCATAAAACAGTATTAATTGATTTCAGTGGTTGTCCAAACCAAGGAATATACCTAAAAAATTATTATTGTCATCTCTTCATTATTCTGCATGCTGCACAGTGTGGATTTAAGTACCTATTTTCTGTTAATGTTTTTTTCAAAAATAAACCTCTTAATTAATGTTGAATCAACATCCGTATCCTGTTGCATTTGCTCTTGAAAAAGTGTTGACATTTCTGTTAGCAATAAACATAACACGATTATTATTGAAATCATGTAGGAACAGTTAAAACATTTGTTTAAGAAAAAGTCAGTTCTTAATAACGAGTAGCCTCTATCAACTAGCATGCATTTAAGTGCTTTTTCATATCGGTTCTATTTGTTTGTATTTTTGATCCATGCAGAAACTGAGTGCCTCTACTACTAAGAAGTGTTCAGTTTTTGCACGGGTCAAAGTCTGAACGAGTCAGAACAGCCTCTAGAGATGCCGAAAAGTTCACGTAGTAATGTTAGACTAGCAGGAAAGGCTCCCTTAGCAACGCATAGAGCTCTTAGCACAAATCGCGGCGGTGCTGCGGGTAGTTAAAAGTTAGCTGGGTTTCATGTTTGATCACTTTTATTTCCGCGTACTGAAAACTTAAAAAACACTATGAGTATTTAGCAGCTAACACACCGAATTAGTGAACATGGCAACTAGCTACCGATGCCGTATAGATCAGTTCTTGATACGTGTATAAATGTGACCCTTCATGTATATATATTGGCTTGTTTATGATGTTCTGCGGCTGACGGAGATTTTAACTGTTTACAAATGTAATAGGTGCTTGTATGTTCGTTCTTGATCCATATTCTCATAGGGTATAAAGGTAACACGTCCCAGTAAGGTTGAACACCGACATGGTGCTACAGTCGCTGATGTCGATGTCAAAAGGGAGAAAACTAAAGTTTCTAAAAAAGATGATACTCCAGTCTGTACGGCTCAGGCACCGGTGATGAAGCAAGCAGAAGAAAGAGAATCGCCTGTGGAGAGCGAGAATAACGAGACGATCGTAATGCCATTACGAAAACTTGTAAGTACGTTCCGGAGGGCTGTTTTACAGTCCAGCAAAGTATCTACTGCGCGATAATGTTGCCAACTTGTTAAAACCCTAAGTGCGCATCAATCCTACTTCTGTTCTAATAGTTGAAAATGTTGGGCCTCTAATGCCGAACTTATAATATTTGCACAGTAGAGAACAAAACCAGTAGATGTATCCGTTCCGTGTTCGTTCTTCATCTATAGATGACATGTGTTAGAATCATAGTGACGAACTACTACGCTATAATCCGTTCTAGCACGATCCACATAGCATCCTTTTAGCGTGGCGCTCTAGTAGCTTAATTGGTGATTCTAATATGATCATCACCTATTCAGCTCTGGTTAGGCGTATTACACAAATTGCCACTAACGAGTTGTTCGAGTATGGGAAACTATGTATGACCTTAAATACAACTCAGCACGCGGCAAAACTGTAGTATAAATATTGAAACTAGTAGTGTATACAACGATATGTTTTCCAGGGTATCTGCGGAAATTTATCGTTTTGTTTTACTTCAGCTTCACAGCTAACTACTACTCTATTTTAAAAATTAATTTTAGTATATCATTTTGCGCGTCGCGTGAATTTTGATGTAGTCGGAAACGTTTTATGAAATGCTCAAATTTTATACTGTTGTACAGGACGTGCTAGTGCCGTGGGCTGAAAATCAATTAGCGGCGGCTGTCTTCAATGAGACCATTGATGATGCTCGACATAAAACTCAGCCGAGTTTGCCGGCCGCTGGCCGTATCCAACACCCTCGCCCGGCTAATGTTAAAACATCGACTCTCACTAAAAAAAGTTCGCCTACGTTGGCTCGAGCAAGCGCTTGTTTGTCCTTCGTGGAGTTGAGCAGGAAAACTGGTACGCAGTCTCTAACCAGGTCCTGCATAAGTACAATGTCCGACTCACAGGTTAACCTAGATCCTCCAGAGACTACCTTGAATTGCAGTTCGTCTTTAGAAGACCTGTTAGATGTCAGCATAACAACGTAAGTTTCAGAACTAAAAACTCAATAAATCTTTTCTTAATTTTAGCTTCTACTTCTTCTGGCATTTTATTAAATTATTTTGTTATTATTATGTTATTGTCCTAGTCAGTATATAATATCACTCTTTCGGAACGATAAGTCTGATTATCTGTAAGTTATAAGAAGTTGACGAGAATTTTCCTTATTAATGTATATCCTTTTTCTGTTGTTATCAATCGTGGCAAGATATAATATAACTAAGACAACAATGATAAAGGATGATTTACTGCTACTTTTGTGCAACTTTGGTACAGTTTGTATGTGAAGGATTTCAAAATGCCAAAGAGCCGGGGTCTGGTTTTGCTCAAATCGAGAAAATCATCTTTGTTATGTAAAAACTAAATTATAAGGTGGAAGAATGATGAATATAAAAGGTATAAGGGGCGTATTTTTTTCCTTTAAGCTTCAACAATCAGTGCACTGCGTTTTTAAGCCGAGTTTGGCAAATTTCGTTCGTGTAACTTCTGCAGTAGTGCCATGTATTACATTGGAGCTAAACCTTTTTAATCCAACTTAACGTGCGTTTGATACGAATCTTCTTATATAAGTCAATAAACTATTGTCATGTATTTGTCATGGGTATTGAAAATATTTAGAAAACATAGATAGCTTGACCTTAGACAACTTATATTATAAATTTTTCAAGGTATTTTGACAGGTAGTCGGAAACACTAAGAAGAGGGAGGACACGTGTAACTTAAGTTCGATAAAAAGGAGTTTAAGCCTATTTTTCACTGTGTACTGATAACTGTTTTGTTATCACAATAGCAAGACAAATGTACTCCTACGGAAAATCCACAATTGTGGATTCGACTATATAATCCGGTATCGACCCTATGCGAGACTAGGCATCCCTTTGCTGAAGACGTACATTTCTACAAAATAATTGTGCGACAGATCAAACACCAAGATAATTAGGTTTTAAAAAAAGATTATTATAGTGACTCAGCGTTAATGATGCCTTTTGTTTTTCTAGTTATAACTTCTAGCACAAGCGTTACCTCTATCTATTTATGAATGACATTAAATCTTGTATCGCATTTTAGGAATAAAATCTAGTTTTAGGTTATTAGATAGAACGTACAAAAAAAATTATTAGATCTTACATGCAAACTGCGACCACAAAAGGTAAACGAAGCAATTCATCTAATCTACTGTTGCTATTCAAAAAATTGGTATCCTGATATCCCGCAAAGTCTAATTCACAATAATATCCTATTTTAGGCGATGTAGCGTGCCTTTACCAGAGCTTTCAAACAGATGGGCAACTCTGTTGAAGTCCCTCCGAACCTCGGTGGAAGCAACATTACGGAGTCATGACAACGGAGATCTTGGGTCTCACGCGGGCTGTCCTGGTCTATTGGAGTACCTAGATATGTGGTCTCAACTGAAGGTTCTCATCGATAAAGCCAACTCGGTTGAAAACGGCAGTGTCTTAAGGTATACTCTTTAAGTTTAGCATAGACACTTTGAGAAGGCTATAATAAACACCTTCGCGCTCAAATTCTTTCGTAGGCTAACAATGGCACGTCATCTTGCAATGTCCATTACTTACTTGCGAACGATACTTTAAACTACGTCCAATTAAAGTAAAACCCCGTAATATATAAAGAAAATTTAAAGGTTACTCAAATTCAATACTATATTTCAAGCAATTTGAATCAGAAAATGACGGAGTTCACGGCTGTCATTCGTTACACTTTTGATGCATTGAATGAGTGTAATGTAGCGCTATATCTATATCCTTGTTTTTTTCTCTTTGAAAGTACGACGTGGTGCTAGGAGCACATTTATGTGGCTTTGCCACCTCGCTTCCAGCTCTTCTAATTCGTCATTGTCTAGGTTAATAGAGACAAGACTTTTTACGCATCCAAATGTCGCTGAGTTTCAAGCATTTCGCCTTTAATGCGAATAATTTCCAAGAGTGCAAATCAGTCAGACGAAAGGCTAACAATCTTTGTAGAACTTGTGATGACAAAATTTCTATCTTTTACTGATCTTCTCGTTCGGCTAGCCTGTTGTTTTACATAATGCAACGAAATGCTGCGTACAGCGTACAGCATATTGGCGTGTGTTGGCTCATTTGGAACCTTTGTCGTAAGTGATCTTACCTAGTAAAAGCCAACACCTGAATTAGAAATGAAATAGAAAAGCGTGATACTCTGTGTAATGGTATGTGGAAGCAACTTCTTGTTTGCTTGTTAAGAAGAGGAGATAAGATCAATGCTGAAGACGAACAACCCTGAAAATTTGATTCTCCCTATGGAGAACCCAGAGACAGAAAAACGTTTGCTCTTGTGCCTATACAAGGGGAAAGGAGCGCATGTTGACTGTAAAAGTATTATTCCTTAAAGCCGTTTCTCACATAGAACAACCGTCACGCAAAGATTGTGAAAAAATGCGATACAAATAAATTTTCGATTCAGACCTGATGAACATTTAAGAAATAAATCAATTAATAGAAAATACATGCTTTTAGTATATGGGGGCACCCTCTAATTAACGTTGAAACAGCTCAAAAACTTTTGCGATTATAATATTCTGTCGCAATGTTGCATTGACCAAATTAGCGATAATTGAAAAAGGAAGTATCAGGCAATACTACTGCTACTAGTTGAAGAGTTCTGTAAATGTTGTAAGTCATTATTGAATAAAAAAAGTTCTTAGGAAACATTCGCATAGAATGGGCAAATAGAAACTTAAGGCTTAGGATATGCAATTGAACATGAAACGATCCATAAGGTAGCCCTCCGCTACACTACATAGAGACGAACTAGAATTGCTACAAGCAAGGTGCAGGGGCTACGTAAATGTGCTGCCAGCACTGACCAACTATGTTACGTCGCTAGTTTAAAAAGAAAGGACATTTTATATATGTAGTGAAATAACGTACCCATTCAATACATTGAAGACGGTTGACAGCTGAAAAGTTTGTCATCGTTTGTAATCTCCAGTGTGATTTTAAGGCTAAGGCATTTTACTTTTAATTTAATTCAACATAGGACTAATGAACATTTCGTGAAGTTTATTCTGAGCAGATTACCAGGTAAAAGAAACTTGAATCTGTAATTGTAGGTCATGACCGTAATCCATATAATTAAAACAGAGAATTAAGGAAAAAATGTATGACGTGGCCGCTACCGACGATAGTGCTCAACCATATCGTAAAATGTGTTCAGTAAAAAATATAATATAATTTATTACACTTTTATATGTATATAAATGATGTTAAGCCAACTTATATATAAGCTGGCTCAACATCTTATATATATATATGTATTTATAAGGATGTTTCTTTGATTCTAGACGTTGGCGTGAATCTCGTATAAGCTCACATATCTCCGACATCTTAATGATGCCAATGTGTCTTCCCGCCGATACGAATCCAGTCTCGCTACCTCAAAAGCCCTCCGCTGATCCTTCTGTCATCTGCAGGTCTGCTTTGTCTAACAATTCAAATTGTGTCTTCGCATATGATTGTCACACAAGAAAATAGGTAGGAGTTAACTATAAGTGGCTCATCAATTCAAAGATAAATTAGCTTTTTAATTTTTCAGGACAGATTGCTAGTCATTCCTGAACTAATTTTATGAATGAAATAAAAAGGAATTCCTGAACGTGATATTTTTCTATCTGTTAATTACATGATTGTATAATCGAGAGATAACCTGTATATTTCATGATATGTTTCACCTTTCTAACTCTCAGTTATCTGTGCCTATAGTGTGGGCTAATTTTTTGATAATAACGAAGGTAATCTTTACTTTATTCGATTTTTTATTTCGATTATTTATTTAATCGACGTGAAGTTTCTAATATATTAGGTATTTGTATCAAAATAAGGTATTTGCTTTAGCTTAGAGGTACAGAAGCAAAGTCCGTAACCATTCATTGTCCTGCACAATTTTCAGTCAACTGAGAGCATCTGAATGGCGAACTCTAGTCGAAGCAATGAGTATCCTGCGGGATTCAGCGATGGCGACAATCACTGATGAACGAGAGGATTAGCAAAATCAACAACAAATATCTATCAACGCCGTAGTCGCGAGAATCGTTTGCATCATAGTGCAGATAATTTATGTTTGACATTTATTATATTGACTGAGATGTCTGTTATAATAATATGAAAGTCGTTTACGCTAAACAACGAAAAACCTGTATAAAGGGTTATGATTCTAGTGCCAAGTTTGAATTGCGGATTAAAGCGTAATATGTAAATCCTAAGCGCAGAACTTGGCTAATAATGAAAAACATACACTTATGTTTCAAAACGCGCCAGATAATTTTCAAGCAACATTATCACTGAATTTTTTGTGAAATGAAAAAAGTTGGTTTTTGAAATGTCGTCGTAAATTCCACCAGCAGTGCTAAATGTGCTTACATTTGAGGACGGCAAAATGTCCGAATGAGGTACTTGTTGTGAAAAAGGAATAGATAGATATAGAAGAATCTGTCGACAAACTATTTAAAACATATTTTACGTAAATAAACCGAATACCTAATTGGCAGGCATGGGGACCAATATAAATCGGTCGAAAGAAAAAAATTCTATAATAAATAACGAATTTCTTCCGCATGTGAACATGCCTGCGCAACTGAGATAACCTACTTAGGTTTAGACTTACAAACGTTTGTAAGATAATGAATCGCAATCATAACGATTAAAGGCCACAGCGACACCTCAAACATCGGAATTTATTTATCCATATATGATATTATTAGAGGCATTTTTCTATCCAGTCGCCCTATTAAAATGCCCTACAAGTAGTCACTTTGATTTGATTATACGGGCTATTGGAGCTAAGTCGCGTATTAGAGTTTTTAGTCATAGGTTGAGCATTTTTTCAATAGGTAAGTTCTTCTCACAAGGCATAACATATAAAGTTTAGTTTTTATAGGCGATTTGTTCAACAATCATTGAATGTCTCCTAAAGGTTTATATTAAAAGGCTATTTTTTTTCTTTCAAATTCTACAAAATAAGAATTAATTTGCTTTAAGATTTTTTGAACTCTTATAAAAGGAAAAATGCTGATTTTTTTGCATAAATGATTAAGGAATTATAAAACGTATCGATGTGGACGATCGTAAACTGATTATTTGCAACGGAAAAATGAGCTGAAAACAACACAATATTGGTATTATGAAAGCATTCCAATGGTCGAACGACGGCAAACTAGATATATATTTAAAATGGTGTCCCGAACTTCGCTAGCTTTGCATCAAGATAATGGGATCACGAGTACAGGGTAGCGGAATCAATGCAGTAAAACAACTACGAAAAAGTTTATGTTGGACCTCACTACTCACTGTGAGAGAGAAGGGAAACACAATTCCACCAAGGAAATAGCATAACTGAGACAAGGTAATTGATCCACTGAATAAGAAAAACAAAATTACTATATATGGCTGCACCAATATAACAGAATTAGTGGTACAGGAACTCAAAAGCTTTTTCAACGGTCTACTGTATGAACAAGTTTTAAAAACTTGTAAAATTACCTCCTTGGTAGACCATTAAGGACCAGCCCCATTGCAAGGTTCAGCCGAAGTATTATATCTTGTTCAGCTTATCTGGGCCTATGAAACGGTACGTTGACTATTTGCCAAGCTGTAATTTGGGTTAGCGATCGTCGTATATTTAACTCAAAAAAAACTCAAACCAGAAAAGTGTAAACGAAAGCGCAGTCGAGTAACTCTCCATCTCTTCATGCTAGATGGAACATAACACCACATAAATACCATTAACATAGCAGCAAAACACAAAAACTGTTAGAGCATTGCAATGGAGGAACGGAATAGCTGCAAAAGGGTTATTGCAACACGGTAATCGTTTGTGCATAGAGAGGTATAGTATAGTAGTATGCATAGAGTAGGTATAGTAGTAATTAACTCTGATGTGATTTGAACGAGTCAGATATGTTGAATTAACCCACGACAATATGGGTGTGAGCCAAAATTGGCATGTTTAATCCAACAAATTCTGAGACGACAGCGCGTAGTTGTCTGAGAAATATTTCATCCCGATTACCCACAGTTACGAAAATATTAAGATTTTGGATGCAATTCGAGTGGCAGATGCAAGAGCCCTGAAAATTATAACAATGCAAAACAAAGGAATATAACTGAACTGTACTTATCAATTTACGTTGGACATCTTTTTGATTTGATCGTAAATGTCAAACAAAATAAACTGCAAAACGACTGATATACTAAACGACATTTGTGCATTACCGTTGGCATAAACCCCATTGAAAGTACTGGTTGACTCTTCATTTACGACTTACAGATATGGATAGAATGTTAAGGTAATAAATCATAAACAAATGTGAATTAAACTTTTTTTTAGAAAAAATACTTAAAGTATTGAGCTAGCTATCCTAATTATTTTTCCCATTCTTGCCTGGGTGATCGAGGCCCCAAAAACACAGCCAAAGTGGCGTGTGGTATCTTAGTCTCTGTAGCTATAGTAAAAATAACGTATCCAACCGGCGAATTCTGGAAAGATTTCAAACAAAACTGTTCTGTGATACGTTCAGATGTGGAATATTTTTTAATCTTAAACTCTATTATTCACTTTACAGCCTGAACTTTCAAATATAACCTATAACCCTATAATCAAATATAAGCCTATAACCACATTTTTCACAAAAAGATACTCCCAAGTATATGTTTCTAGGGTCCAATAATGCAGTTTTGACTTCCCCTTCAAGACGTTTTGAACTAGCATAAATGTTGTTATTAAAACGACTAGTTCATTTTCAACACTAAGCAAATTAACATTTCGATCCAGCTACATGCCTTAATAGGTAAAGTCAGAACCCATGTAGAATATAGACTTGACCTGCCTAGGTCTTTTCTGGAGTGCAGTTACCCTTGTGTAGCTAGCTGTAGGTCAATTACTAATTTAAAGTAGACTACTGCTTTATATTATATCTATAAAATAAGAACCAATTTTTCGATCGCCGAAACTGAAGTTCGTTCACCCACTGTCAGGTTGCCTTTGTGAGTTTATGAACACTTTATTTTCTATTTAGAACCTTAGCTTTCTGAAGAACCACCTGTTAAGGCCTTGCTTGAAACGCTCTTCGAATTTTTGCTTGACCTCCAGTCGAGCTAGGCGTTTACGGTTAGGATCAGTAAGCGCATTACGGCTCACCTTCTTGGGATCAAAGGAGATATCCACAGTGTATCGAGTTGGCATGAGATGATTGTAGTTGACAAATTTGACAAAAGTCTTTATCTTGCACCTACGCTCGATCTTCTTTTTTGATAGTCGAGTGATAATCTGTAATCACAAAGTGACCAGTTAATTCTTAAGTTAACAAGTCATCTTTAGGGTTTTTTGCTACTGTGTAATGTAGTACAGTGATATTAGTAAGCTTCAATTCATTTGAACTCTTTCACATTATAATGGTGGGTAGCTAAAAATACGACGTATGGCATCAATCCAACAAACACGAACACTCAGGCAACCCCACTAAGAAACAGTGAAGCGTAGTTACGGCTCACACACCTTTCGGGGATAGCGAGCGATTCCGGCAATGAGAGCCTGCGAGTATGGCTTGCCGTCGTCCATCTGCTTGACGATGACGGCTTTCTTGCCGGCGTATCGTCCGTTGAGAACTAATACTACCTTATTCGGTTTCATTATCTTGCCCATCGTGACGCTGAAGTGCGGCAAATTATACACGCATAGATTAGTTAAACAATTGTTGGTTGCATCATGGATATTTTGAGCAGAACGATACAAATAGTTTTATCGTTCAAGTTGCTTGTTGCTTCAACATACATATATCAATATACCAAGCTTCAATTAAGTTCCCATGAAAAAGCCATTGACATGCTGCTGATATGGAAAGATTTTCAGGTGAATATAAGATAGATGCACGACACCATCGAGTAAATAAAGCGATAGTAAAAAAATCATAGAATACTCTTTAACCTCAAATAAGTAAGCATCAAAGTCACGTATGTTTACCTAACAGTTTGAATCAAATTTAAAGTTGCACAGCCGCTTAATGATATTACTTAATGTAAACAAAATATATAGTTGATTTTATGTCAGAGGCTTTAATCAGCTCACATCGTACCGTCCAAAACAATAAAAGTAACTGGAATAATCACATTATTATTAAAATTCCAACGTCTGTGATTCTGCTATAAATAACATGTGCCTTCCATACATTGAACAAAAACTTGTTCTTTTTCCGCAAATCCTTTCTACTATTGTTCAAGTAAACCTCAGGCAACCTCACAAACTTGACCGATTTAGGTACTAGCAAACAGCCTTTTAAGGTTTAGGCTCATCTAGTTCAAAGTGCAGGTATCGAATTATCGCGGATAAATTATTTGATTTCAACAATGTTCAGTGATCGGCCAAAGGTTTTCCAAAAAGGTTTATCCAAGAAATCCCGAACACCTGTGCACATGCAGTTTTAGACACAATAGAGATAATTATAACACAAGTATTCCAATGATGCACGTCTTAATTTCAACGATTTTCAGGGATAATTTAACATACTTTAAAATGCGGCCTCACGGCACCACAACAACGTCGAAAAAGGAAGTCTGAGCGGAAATTCAGACCCAAAACCACTCGAGATGTTTTTATGCAGACAGCCGCTCTAAGTACTCCAGCGCAAGATCGAAAAAATAATGGTGTTATATATTATCAGTTAAAAAAAATCGTAAATGTGCAACCGTAGATATTTAGTATCGACTGTCTAATGTATATTATGAGAACCCCAATCGACTCTTTTTGAATTGATCACGTTGGGAGCTCTTATGACGTAGGGCTTGTATCTAGCAGACGACTAATAAGGAAAGACAGCTAGACAAATAAGTAGAAAGAAAAGCCTGCGTGCTTCTGACACTAGAGAATACGCAGTAAAAAAACGTTTTGCCATAAATCCTTGACATTCGGTTCCGCTTACTGTGCAGTTTACATCGGAGATTAATTGTAACTTTATTGTTGAGTTAGCCTAAAAGTAAACAAGCGAGTAAATAAAGACGCATTCGACTCTCAATTCACGATGGTTGTGTATAATATATACATCTTTGATAATCACGGAACGTTCCTGTTTTATTCCGAGTACAAGCGAGCAAAAAAGGCGGAAATGTCACATTCAGAGGTGGGTATTGAAGAATAGGTTCTAGCTTGTTTCATAGGAGAGGTACAAAAAGCATTTATATAATGGACGATGAATATCATTGATTCAGAAAAATAAACTACGTTCTTACTAAAATGTTTAGTAAGACTTTGTAGGAATTCAGTGGAAATTGAGCTGATTTGCCAGAATTTATTTACACGCAAGAATGCCAGAGTGTGAAAGCGAAAGTGTGATAGCGAAAAAGGATCGGCGCATTTCAGCAGCCACATGGACCTGTTCTTGAACTGTCTGGATGACGAGGCAGGGCTTAAACGGTGCGATACGTATCATGTGGAGCCTGATTTTTTATATTTCAATTGCAGTACACGATACAAATTAATGAAGGAAACACTTTACTTAACCCTATGATTGCGCTAACAATCGCTTTTTACGCATCTTTGTTTCATTGCAGGAGGGCAAGCTTATGTATGGTTTACTATATTCATTGAAATCGATGTGCCAAAAGCTTTCATCCAACGATTCATCAGCGTTTAATTGTTATCGGACAAACAAATACAAACTGAACTACCTAGAAACAGCATCAGGTCTTTGGTTTGTGCTAAACACTGATATCCATGCTCTCGGAGTGAAAGAGCTACTCCAGTCATTATATCAGCAGGTTAGCATTCTCAAAAATCAATGGACAAGGTTGGCTAAGTCTATTGGCTGTGGATAATTATATTCTAATGATAAAGAAAGCCAACCCCATCATTGGTACTACTGTTTCTTTGCCTAATCACACTATGTAATGTACTGTGCCTTGAGGAGCGTTAGTGTTTAGAACAAGGAACTCAATTATTCTCATTTTCTTGTCCCTCCTCATTAGCTGATTTCAATATATTTGTTAGCGTATGTTCCTTTAGTAGGTCCCTAGTATAGGAGAAAGCACGCACCTCTATCTGTATGGTTCAGGATAGATGTTTATCCTCCTGTAGTTCTTTATAGATTAAAACGTAGACCATAGAGAACCTACTACGAAATCGATCAGACAACCGTTTCGTTTCATCTTATACATATAACATTATCATAATATAATAATTTAAGGCAAAATTTCACTCATTACAGCATGCATTTTGAAAACCGTTTTAGGTTTATGTCGAGTATGTGGTGAAAAACCCCGAATGTGACAGGGGTAAACCGATTGAGAGTGCCCTGTTCAAACACGAAGTAGATGAGTTCATCCGAAGGTCTCCACAGTTTCGATAGCTCGAGTGCCGCGAACAGGTCCCTTCAGCACCACATAACTGTGTATTCGAATGGATCGTTGTAAATAGTTCATATGTAAGATAAGAACGAAAAAGAGATACGGCATTGAAGTCCTTGTATAAAAAATATATATACGTTTTATGGTATTTTGTTCTCATTTCAAAAGGTATACACACATGCGAAATTATTCTTATATAGTCCGATAAATAGAGTAGATATTTTACACTAAGCTTACTATTTCAGTCTTCGACAGTGTTTATAAGCAACGAATTTTTCCATTCCAATTTATCGTCGCCCACTTATGTATATTTCTTCTATAGAAAAGGTGATCCATTATAAAGTTTACCTGTAAAAAAAATTTAGTCTTAGATTATGGTGTAAGATTGCTTTACGGCTGGGCTTTCCGCTCATCAAAACTGTAGTAGAAACCATGTTTCTTCGGTTTATTTTTTTCTAAAGGTTTTACCATATATCAAAGAGCTTAGCTGTTTGTTGTTCCATCGATTGTAGCAATTCGGAATAAACCAAATAAAAGGAAAAAGTGCTAATGTAATGGCTTCTATAATTATTTCACAACGCTAGCAATACGAGGGCAAATATTTTTCTTATAATTCACTCACATCATCGTTGTACTGTAGTGCAGCGAAAACTTGTGTACGATAGTGGGGAAGTCCCATAAGTACGGGAATACCGGAAGTGGATAAAGCAGCTTGTACTGGGGATAATTTTTTCAAAACAACGTTCAACTCATTAAAACTGATTAAACCTTTAGAAAGAGCCGGGATGTGACTTATAATTGCTTTATTATTTTAATAGTTGTGTTGTTCTTGTTTTAAAATTGAGGCGTGCTGGCGTGGAACGTTTTACTCGCATAATTATAACTTAAGTCTGCTACCATTAAAAATTCAATCTGATTTACATTTTCGTAAATTCGAGCTGTGAATTTTGCCAGTTTATTGCACATATTTTACTTAAAGGCAATGTAATATTTTTATAGGAAATATGTGCTTGGGATACCTTCCGCATCATGTTTTTGCCAAAGGATTATTTTGTTGCCTGAAAAGACACTTGGCATTTGTACTTGCATTGTACTGATCTATAAAATGTGTTATTGTCGTTTTTTCAAACACACAATTCTGTATGAATTAACTGCCCGATGTTTCACCCGAAGAACTAAATTCACCAAAATGTGTGAAACAGATCGATAAGGCGATAAGCGAACCGACGATCACAAGTTACGGTTTTTTTTTTAACAGAGAAACTAGTACTTTATGTACTATTTAACTTCTTTCCATTTATTATTATTTATGACTCCTTTCCACATTCAAGCTGTTCATACACTAATCGTATCTCGTGTCCAGTTTAGGTAACTATGTTGCCTTAATCGTGTTAATTTATTAGTTTTTCAATATGATTTCCTGACTATTCGGTTTTACATTAGCTCTCGGAAACGAATGATTTTTCTCAAATTACGCGGTTATTACCGGTATAGCTCTGTAACTTTTGTTATAAAAATATGGACTTATCTTCTTACAATATTACTCGGTCTTTCTGCTTTTATTTGATGATGGATTTTACCTACAGTGAATCGCATAGCTGCTAAGCCAGCAAACATTTAAAATTTACCGCCTCCTCCCCGCTGCATCCCGGAGCAGCTGTGTGGGATCTACTTATGCTTTTGCTACATCCGTTCCTCATTGGGATAAACTTGGTCAACTGTTTCTCGAGCCCCGAGTACATATCTAAACGATCAGCCGTTAAGGGGCGCCGGGCCTTCATTTGGTGTGTGCCGCTGCTTGTTGTTATTATTGTTGTAACAACACTGATGGTGGCAATAGTAACAGTAATCGCTGTCGATCTTGTCTCCTTTCCAGCTGAGCTTAGTTGCACATTCCTGTCGTATGCGTTGTAGGTGTGTGTGTGTACGCATATCGATGTGCGACTGTGTCTGGTGAGAAGAACAGGAGGAAGCAGGCCGCTGACTTAGAGAGGCTCTTTATGCTGAAGCAGAAGCACTGGCAGCATTGAGAGCAGCAGCTCCGCTCCCTAGGACGACTGTCTCACCAGCCAGCAATGATCTACTAACAACTTCATAGGTTCGTGATCGTTGTCATAGTGTACAGTGGTTCGGAGTGAGTGCAGTGCGTCCAGTTGATCTCCACGGATTCGAAGACATGTGATCCAGCGTCGAGACATTCACTAAAAGAATGTAGCACCGAACTGTGTCCGACCATCTTCTAGCGGGCCCGATTTCACTGGGCCAGCAATGATGGTGCCTGGCGCGAATGCCGCCAGCATCATGGACCGGCTGCGAGTGAAGCAGTACCGACCATGGAACGACATATCGAGGCTCTTACGCCAGCTTGCCGGCGAGAAGCATCTATTCGTCGATACCGAAGAGCGTAGCCAACTGCAGCGGTGTCTCGACCTCTTGCAAAAAAGCATAAAAATCAATTCTGCTCAGGTTTGAAATCCCCCGCAGCGTCTGAACAGACATGGTTGTTTGCATCCGTAGACAGTCGCTGTCGTGTGTGTATCCATTGTTGTATTTAAGTGCTTGTGCCTGCTCTGTTCGATGCAACTATGCGGAGAGACATATGAACGTGCAAAGCAAATTTAAAAATACATATGCCATTATTTTACTTGTTAAAGAGGATGACAAATTGTCTACTGATTTATAGCTGATGTATGTGTATATTTCTACAAAGCTTGTCAAAATTTAGCGCTAGAATTTTCTAACATTTAATTGAGGGAATTCTATGGGGCGCAAAGTGATGCCTAGTTTCGATTAATTTTTTATTAAAAACAGCTTGTTGATAAAAACAATTTTTTTAATAAGCATTATGATGAAATGAAATAACAGTGGTATTTACAACTGCAACAAGAACTATCTTTTACCTAATACATTGTAAAATAACGCTCAGTCTCATGCTCTATAGTACATTCTGCTACACACTAATTCCACAGATTCATATTTATGTTATGCTTACTTATTCTCTGTTTCTGGTGTTCTTCAGGGAATGATAGAGCGCCTGGACACCATCACTCGTCAGCTAGGCCTTAAGCTAACAAAGGACCAAAAACGATCGGCAGAAAGAAAGCCAGTTGAATTGTTTGAAGTCTTTATCAGCTCCGACATGTTCTATGTCGAGGTGGTCGTCGAAAGCAACGGGCATGTTTGTGACGTTAAGGTAGGCCGTCACTCAATATTAATTTTAACCAAAAGTCGGCATTAATTAGCCATTACTGTTGTGAAAACGTGTTTTTTAAACATATTTTATTAAATTTATAAACAATTAATATCACTATCTCTTTCTTTACTTCTTTTACTAATTGTGTTTTTTATCGTTTCTGTATGTCGAATCAGGTCGCGCACCACGGCGACCCGGTTAGCTGTCCTGAGCTGTGCCAAGTTCTGCAGGAAAATGATTTTGTGACTTTTACAGCACATCTCGAGGGGCTAATCGCCATATATCAACTGAACTGCGAAAAGTCTCGAAAACAAAAGGCGTACGTGGCTTTGCAAGCTCTTGAGAGCGACCTGTCAAGAGTAGCCGAATTGCAAAGCTTTCTGAACGATCCCCGCCAGCTAGTTTGCAAGTCTCCGGTGGGCATATTACAGCTGCGTCGAGGTGGCTTCCCGATGCAGCTAACATTTTTTGTTTCGCCTTATGATCTAATTGATTCGATAAAATCCGCTCCAGGCTCCGGCACTTTGATTCCTTTTACTGTAGAAAACGTTCTCAACCGTAAGCTTGGCCAAAGCGTGTCCATATCAATCGAGAATTCGGGCCAGCACAAATTGCAGACCGGCAGCCTCATTACGAACACGGATGGTAAAATGCCAAATTTTGGCCCACTAACCCAACTGAATTCGGTCTCGCTGCCAGCATGCTTTACAATGAAGCTAGCCGCACCAATGCCATTAGATAGTGAATGCATCAAAAAGATTCAAAAAGTGACCGGTATCGAGATTCCTAATTCACAAGTCGTAAATTCGTTGATCGAGCTGATCACGAAGCGGAAACAGGTCGCGTATTTCGTTAAGCTTCCGGACCAAGACCACACATACCATATGAATGGTGGCCAGCGAAAAGGGGCTATGATCTCTTCGATTCCTTTCACGCATCCGACGCATGTTCCTCCTGTTTTGGAGTTTCTTCGTCAGCAGAGCCTATTCAATTCGCTGATCTCTTCCTGTGTACGTGACCAGCCAACGGCGGCGCCACAGAGTCATGTATTCGAGGTACGCGCGTCGAGCCTAACCTCACTGTGTGTATCCTTCGAACATCCACTAGACAACGAAAGCCTAGTGACGCTTGAGATATCGCTGGTCGATATTCTCGGTCTAAAATGTAAAGCCTACTTTTGTAGTCAGCTAAGTGAGCTCAATCAGTTTTTGAACGAAGACGCAGCAGCCAAAGTATTACAGCAATCATTTTCCATCCCTGTACTGATGAGATCTATCCTGAAGAAGGCCAAGGGGGGCTCAAGTAAGCCGCTGGAAGAGTTACAGTCGAAAACTATCTCAACACCTTCGTTTCTTTCCGGAGCTCCGTCGAGCGACGTCAAACGGGATCATTTCGACGGGGAGAACGTACCCAGCTTTGGTGACAACAATGGACCAGGATCAATGCAGCAGGTACGTTCGAACAAGCCACTGTGTCGAAAGAAAGTTGGTCGGATTTGTCGGCGAGAAACAGTTTTCTGACTTCAAATTCAAGGAACAGCTGCTTTCAAAGACCAGTCAAAAGTATTCGTTATGCTGTGTATTTGCATGTTATATGACTAACATAAGAATAATAGATAGGACATTATATAACATTAGTAAGCGATGTTATTACTAATAGCTCACGTCACGTTTCGGTACTTCATAGCATAAATGCCGATATAGATCCCGGACAGCCATGCCTCTTGCTGGCGTCATCGTGTTAAAATAGAATGTTTGTGATGGAAGCATATTATTGTAATTAGCCATATTCAATTTATTCAATAAATAAAGAAAAGTGAGATTTTTACTTTGGTTTATATGATCACTGTTTCAGAATTTTCTTTATATATACTCGTAAGCGCATACAAAATCCTTGGTTAATTCTATCGCTATTATTATTATAAAAAATTAGATATATTCGTTTTTTGCTTCCTTTAATATGGTGTGTTACGAAATGAGTCAATTATCTAACGCCCGTTTTTATAAGTGCATATTACAAACGCAGCCATGGCAGTTTATTGTAGATGAATTTAGCGAAGGTATTTTGAAGAAGAATCTATTTGCACCTTGGCCAGCATCTTGCAAAATTAACCTCTTCGAGGCATCTTACGGAGACTACTTAGGTAGGCTCAAATTAACATTATCACGCGTGCGGCATTTGGTGTTCTTTCCAATATCATTAGCTTGGAAATTCTTTGTTGATATCTTTTCCTTATTATTTTTCTTTTCTTCTATTTTCCTGGCTTATAGGATTTGTTTGACCTCGAAAATATTAGCAACTTGCAAGGCGGGCTGACTCTAAATATGTTGGCAGATGATGGTCCAGCTCCCCTAAGCGCTGGACGACAAAATCCTTATCAGCAGCCAAGCGGAGGTGCCGCAAACGGATCAGGTGGACCTGGATCCCAGCTGCAGCGTAAGAGACCCCGTGAAGATGGGGATTTTTTAGACAACAGGCCCCTCGGCTTCCCTTTGGGGGCGACGGGGGGCCCCACAACTAAAGGGCAGTTGGAAAGTATCAACAATAACAGCGGTGATAACCAGCAACAAAGTGGTGGCCAACAGCCTCAACAAGCACAACCACTACAGTCGTCTACAACGAAATCAGTCGGCGATCAGCTTGGGACACAAATCGTAGGTGCCACATTAATACAAATGTTCATATACATCATAATTATTATTTCTTCTTTTTCCTTTATCAATTTTATTTTCTTTTACTTTTTATAATTTTTTTTTTATCAACTAGGTAAACGTATGCTTTTTTTTATCAATCGCATCGTTAATAGACCAAACATCCATACAAGTGTGACCGTCCTCAGGACAAGAAACTGTATGTACCCCTTTTCATTTCGTTTCTAGAAACGGCAGCGTACAGACGGACCGATGGAGGATAGCGGAATTGCTATGTTGGCTACCGGTGGACTGAATAATGCGCGGGATTCAAAAAACTTGCGGGCTGGTGGGGACTCGGGTGAGTCTCCACCGGCGAAAACCCCTATCCCCTCGAATACCACGAGCAGTGGTGCTACCGGCGGTAACGCTGGAAGTTCGAATCCAGGCGGCGGTAACATTAGTAGTAGTGCTGGCAGCACAGGCGGAAGCAGCAGCACGTTTCACGGGATCGGAGCTTCTTCAGCCAGCGGGTCTCAACAACAACAATTTGCTTCAAGAAAAGACAAGAGTTCGTCGTCGTCGTCCAGTGGAACATCATCAAAAAGCGATGATAAAAGGAATAGCAGCAGCAGCTCCTCATCCAGGTACACATACGTACAGATACATCAAATCGCAAAGATTTGATAAAGGTGACTTCATTCGCCGACCTTAATGAGCGAATACTAGAACGCACCTACCTTACTGTTGATTTATTCAGTTTGATTTCGCAATGTTACATATAGCCTAGCTGGAAACTATAATTAGCGTGCACATCAATTTATCCCGTTACAGTTATCCCGTTCTGCCTATTTCACTTTATCATTGGGATGTTGAAACAATCGTTTTATCTTTGCTGTAGTTATTTCATTACCAAATTCTTATCTTAATAACTAAAGCTTGCGTTACGCCCTTACTAACACGAGCTGGACATAGATCGATTGCGGATCTTCATTTAATTAATTAACAAGGTGCAGTTCTCCTGAGATTTCGTTCCAGCTATTCAGTCATAGTAATTCTATTTTAGCGATTTAGTCAATAACGTTTCTGTGTCACAGTTAGTTAGGCTGTGTTGCAGCTACTCCATGAGAGTTCGTTTTTTTTCTATCAGAATGTTCGAGCGATTTCTTTGAAAATATTTGAAATTTGAAGATTTGAAAATAGCGCATTGCATTGTACCAGTTATCCGGCTTTCCAACTGCAGACAGTTCGTTAGTATCGGTGCATGTACCTTCTATTATAGAGAAAGAACCGTCTTCTCTAAATTTATTCTTTAATTTATACAGGGAGGAATTAGTTTCTTAATAGTTTGAGTAAGAGTTACTTGCCAGATTTTGTTGTACTTATGTACACGCATACATATTGTCCGTATCTATAAGACACGAACGTAAAATCAACACTTGTTTTCTTGTTTTAGTACGTTTAATTTGACTTATATTGAGATTTTATAGATTTGTCACTTTGTTACACTCCTCTCACTTTCCATTTGTATTGAATTTTCACATCGGCATATTCTACTTATTCCCACCCATTTCCACCGAAATCTACTTTTTATCCAATAGTGGCAACAATTTGACATCGCTGACCATTTATCGTGCACTAACTGCGTGCCTCTTTTATTGAGTTTGAAAAATAAACAACTTTTCTATACAAACCGATAATGTATATATAGTTCAAAAGTTGTTCAGTTTACCAAGCTTAACAAGGCAATGGTTTTTGAAAAATGCAACCAGTCGTTAAAATTTAACGTCCAACCATCCTAGGATAAAAATGTGGCACGAAATATTTTTTGTTTCAAGCGGACAAATTTACAGAAGCATGGTTTAACAGTAAAATGGATTAAGTAGTCTTGTTATTGTTTTTAAAAATTATTGGCATCGCAATCTGGATTGCTCATATTACGTACGCGATTTCTCCTTTCCTTCCACTTGAATTTTTGAAAGGCCCTATCCAGTTTGACTTATTCGTGTGATTATATACGCATGCTTGTCCTTAGCCGGGATAAAGAGAAGCGGAAAGACAAGGATAAAAGTTATTCAAAAGACGGCAGTTCAAAATCATCTAGTTCAAAATCGTCATCGAAGGACAAGGACCACAAGACATCATCAAAGAGTAGTTCGAGCAAGGACAAGGATAAAGAAAAAGACAAGGAAAAGTCGAGTAGCAGCGGCGGAAGTAGTAGCCGAGGTACGTAATACATTGCTGCTGAAAGTTGAAAATGAAAATTTTTCTATATGGAGCTACTGGAGCTATACCGATCTCGTATGAACAAAATTGTATCATTGACGAAATCAAAGCACAATATTCAGAGTTGGCTATAAAGAAGCAGTATATCGACTACAAGTTGGTTTGGCGTGTGAGCTGGAATAGTAACAGGCGTGTCCTAACGATTTTTTGTGCCTTTATGTTACGTGGGTGGATATTCTGGTGCAGGAAGCTCTAGCTCAGGGCTGAGCACAGCTGGAGAAAAAGTCACGCAAAGTGGTTTGTCAATGGCTAAGTTTTCATCGTCGTCAGACGTAGGAGGCGGAAGTACCGCGAGCCCTAGCAAGTACGGCGCTTCGTCATCCTCTTCCTCCTCATCAGAGGGTCAACAATTTACCGTTAAATCGAGCTCATCCGCGCAAGGTTAGTTCTTCTAGCAAACGCGACCTTTAGATATGTATTATAGTCACTCGAATCGGTCAACTTTAATTGTGGAAACTTTAAGTTCACTATAACTAGTATGTATCGTCAAGATACTTCATGATTTATTTGTATAACGCATTTAGTATTAGGCTAAGCATTGTATTTAGATACCCACCTAAATATCTCAATTGATGTTGCTGGCAACTGATTTGTTGGCTGACAATTTATACAAATTTACATATATAATGTAACGACTTTTCTACACTTCTGTTTAGGCATCAAGTTGACTATTAACAAGGCTCGCACTTCAGAGAGTGGAGGGGGCGGCGGTTCGTCGAGATTAGGTTCGTCATCAAGCTCGTCATCAGGCGCCGGCGGAGGCAGCGCCGGAAGCACTGGAGGAGGTAGCGGTGGTAGCAACAGCGGCGGCTGTACCAGCGGAAGTGGGAGCAGTAGTGGCAGCAGTAGCAGCGGCAGTAGTAGCAGTAAGGCTTCATTCTCAGCTTCGTCCTCATCGTCGTCGTCGTCATCAAAACACAATCGAGATTCACCGAAGCCGCGAAGTCTCTCATCATCACCCTCTCATAAGACGAAGGTATCGCCATCGTGGAAAGCATCACCGAAGCATAGCTGTTCCAGTGGCAGCAGTGGCGGTGGGAGTGGCGGCTCATCTTCTGGGATGATTATGCCTCCGCCAGCTGACGTACTTGGCAACTCCTCTGTTGATCTTGTCGAGCAGAGATTACGGGCCCTTCACGGTGACGACTCTCCTAGTCTGACAGTGTCCGTTGGTGCTTCGGTCGGTGTTGGAGTGGCTGGGGCGGGATCACTGTTTGACTCACGAAATCCTACTGGTGGCCCTATGGGACCACCGAGCGCTGCAAATTCGTCATTAAATTCCATCAGCCGACCGACACCTATTCTCACGGAGGATGAACTCATGGATGAAGCCTCATGCGGAGTGAGAAATCACGTATAATTATGCATATGTGAATAATGTCTGTATTATAGTTATAACAATTAAAGTATGGTGATGATGGACAAAGAAAATTATAAAAGCTTGCCAATCGAGAATGAAAAAGGTTTCAATACTGCACAATGGAAAAATATATATTATATATAATGTAAATGAAGTGTAAAGCACTGAGTAGGCGGAACAACCCTGGATATAGATATAAATAAATAAAGACCAATAACACGCGAACCACAGCAAACGATGGCGGCTGCTACCTCCCTATACCGTATCAGGCTTATCAACCGTTATAGATACATTAACAACTTCCGTCAAAGCAGTAAAAAAGAAAATTAGTATTTTCTTTTAAGTCACTGACCTCCTATCAATTTGTTTTACGTAGTCATGTCGTTTCTGTGCTAATGTACATGCTGGTCATCAATCTAACATACACATAACAAACCATGGCTATCATGTCAATAAAATTTGATCTATCATTTAATTATAGTTTAATATGGTGGGATCTTGTCTTGTAAACGATCACCAACACGTGAAGCCATATCTGGTCCGCTATAGGAACTGACTGCTGTATCGATCTCCAAGAAGTTTACGTTCCTGTAACATGGCAGTAGATAGGCCACTTTTGTGCTTACATGTGTAAGCTAACCATAAGTTGTAGCTATTACAGAATAATTAGTTAATAACTTTGTGATGATCGTTTCTGTCCTTCAAGTTTAAAATATAATAAGGAAAATAAAAGATTTTTAACGTTTAGTTACATTCGTTCAAGGTAGCATCAAGATGGTTTGTTAATAATATAAGAAGTAAAACCAGATCTGTTTTCTAGACGATTGTCTCTAGGTTGATAGCTAAGCCTTTCAAAGGACTGGAGTTTATCAAGCCGGTCGAGCTCAGACCGTATTGATTCTGACTTCGTCATGAGAAAAACATATACTTAGATCTAATAAATAATAAATATTATAATAGAAATATAATAATACCAGTTCAAATGAGTCGAAATCCTCTTAGTTAATTGCTTATTTGTTTAGGTATATCAAATCAGACGAAACCAGTGGTTGGGGTAGTGGTTGATGCGTGAGCATACCATACCGCTAACTCGTCAGTATTACTGAATATCACATGTGGCTCAAAGTAATGTTTAAATTGTTTTATATTTAGTGAATCATTTTGTAAACGAGCATGACTCACGAGTAACCTTTTCGAACGAGGTTTAGATTTCCACACGTGCTTGTCGGTATTTGCTTCTGTTTATGCTAGAGCATTTTTCTTGCCAATATGGGTGTCACAGAGCTTAGCTTGTTTTGCGATATTGTGGTAAGTCTTCTCTAATTTCTTCACGATGAAAATGCAGTTTAATGTTATCTTTGACTGTATAGTTTATGCTGAGTTGAACACTAAGATTTCTCAGCTAGATTTATTCACTGTTGGAGCTAGCGGATTTCGAATGATAACGCATCAATTTCGGCGAGTTTAACATTCTAAATCGTGATCAGTGCCCCCTCTTAAAAATAGCTAAAGCAAAAATCTTTCCATATTTTAAGCGCTAGTCAGAAGAAAGATTAAAGACAAATGAAGTGTTTTACATAAATTGTTGATTGATTTATATAATCATCAGATCTCTGATTTATATAGAAGCATTACACTTCTTTCAACATTTCTATTTAACAACATCTATTTATTTGCCACCTTGTACTAATTAACATGTTCCTGCATCCGTATATCTGAAGCACCCCTCGTAAATCAGTTGTCGCTTAATTGTTTTAAGCTTGATTTAAGCAATTTCTAAGCTTCTCGTATGTCTGACTAGCAGTCACGATTTGAATTAGATTTATGTAAACATTTCTAAAAAAAGGCGCCGCGTACGAATAAATACAAAATTCAAAGATAGCCGACATACTATGAATTCATTCGGGCCGTTTCTACACGGTGGCTGTCTAATCTAGCACTGCTGCTGCCGCTTCGCGTTCTCTAGTGGAATCACCAGCTGCATCGAACGGCTAGTTCGTCAGATGGATGAACGCCGTCATCATGTTTAGTTGGTGTTATTACTATTCGTGTTATTGTAATGACGAGTAGCTTTCGGGTTCTTATTTTGCTCTAGAGTGATTAAACCGAAAATGAACAACGCAACGTTGCTTTCAAATAGAAGGTGAACGAATTTATGTTCAACATTATTTCTGTGGTTACTTTTTTTCACATACGCAAAAATATTACGTATTAGTTCATTCGAATAAGAACCAGGACATTTGCGTGTGAGCTTATGCAGCCCCGTATACAAAAATTTAACTAATTTTGACACAATATTGGAATGTTCTTTTTTGTAGCACTAGGCAGTGTATATCATTTTCAATCTGCATATTTAATATGTACAAGCGTTAACATTAATTTGTCGAATAAGCATGTAAATCGATACGAAATCGAAATTCATCTTTTAAAGTAAGCATTTCTGTTTATTTGGCCTCACGGCTTAAGTTTTGTAGGACCTGAGAAAGTTCATACAAAAATAAAGCACATTGTAAAAGGTCTTGAGAATAAAGTCGACTCTCAAAGAATAAAATGGGGACCCTAAAACGAACTCGCATTGATATTTTTCAGTTACTGTTATTAAATCATGGTTTTTATTGATTAATGCATAAATGTTGAATTCATGTTTGTTATTATTATTATGTATATTTTTTACCTGGCTTATTTCTTAAACTGTAAATAACAACGAACTGAGAGCATAGTTGTAAGAGTTATTATTACAGTGAATTCACACATATCTTAACAAATATTTTATTAGTACAATCATATTAAGAAGAATGAATTTTTGCATTGTTTAATATTTAAGCAAGAACATGGCGCTTTCGCCTATTGCAAAGGATTTTAATCCGTCTTTAATAACCAAAACGGTGCAAAAGTCTTCGAAAGATGAAGCTAAGCAAAACAAAAACCATGACCCTGGATCATCGTCTTCAGTGCAAAAATTAAGCGAAACGTTTGCAGCTATTGTAGTCGATAATCCTTCAATACAAAGCACCTTCCCTACGACGAATCGGGGCGATCAACCGGCAACGCCTCTGACAAATGTTTGGTAGGAACATGATTGCACTACATATGAGAGATCTTAGCTTCTTTTAAAAACAAGATCGTACTACTTTACATATGTCGAAAAAGAAACTAACGTAAATCCCAGCAAATCATTTTAATAACATACTATGAGCAGCATAGAAACAAGAACTAATTAAAAAAGAAATTCACTTTCAGTTACTTTGAAATAGTTTTTTTTGTATAATAATTCGACTACTGAGGTATCGAATTGACAACTAGTTAAGGGGTTTTTCAGCTTATCTATAGCATGCGACTTGGTATTTTTGACAGGATGTCATCTCGGACTACCTCACGGAGACCTAAGGCTGGACAGTCAATGGTTGCAGACTTGCAATCATTGATTATTGAGACTGCCCTTGCAAAACGTGCTGCCCGACGACAACCACAAAACGGCTTGAATAGAGCTTCCAAGCATGACTGCTTTGCCGTTATGGGAAACGGGCCATTGAAAGGTACATATTATGTCAAAAATCCAAACGACCCTGAAACAATGCAAGTGAATATAATGCGGTCAGGTGTGATACTAATTTTTTTACGTAACATAAGGTGTGCATTCTAAACTCAGAACTTCAGTCTCAAACGTCCAATCTTGTTTTATTTTACGGTTTAAGTAATAGTAAATCATGAATAATTTTTTTTGTAAATTTCTACTACCTTTTGCTGAATCTATCGACGCAATAATTAGTTTCTTGCACATTTTTAGGGTTGAATCAGATTTGCATATTTCGATAATTAATGATAAGAGAACGTCACTGTCTTTGCACAAGATAAAGTATAACTGTGTGTTATAGACTCGTACGCAGACGTTACTGAAAGGTATTATTACGGTCTACTAAATACAAACATTTGAAAGCCTAGGACAATGGACGCCAGATTCATCAGCATAAACAGCTGTCGACACTACAGTCTCACATTGTTACTACATGTGTCATAGGCAAAAAAAAAAAGATTGTACGGCCATCTGACTCCAACAAAAAATTATCGAAGTTAAAGAAGTCAGTAATAGACTTTCGAGACGCACAAGGAAACCCTGCGTACGAAATCGGAGAAACAACTTCACCTACAAAAAATGCAGTCGAAGCATGTAAAGACGAGCGACGCGCCTATGAGCGTCTGAGACAGGCAGCTGACGGAGAAACGCTTATTGAGGTAAAAATCAACAGCACATTTTGCAAGGAAAAAAAATAGAACCATAAGAAATCTGGCTTTTACAGGAAACCCCGTTATTTTTTTGACTTATGCGCGTCTTGTTTTGTATAATCATTAACAGAATTTGCTATCGATTATACATCTTAGACAGTTTAAGGATGACCCCAAAGATTCTCAGAAAATATCTATTTAGGGCAGTAGCTTGGCCCTGGTTTTCTAAAGTTTCTATTAAAACTGCCCTTAAATCAGATGTGATCGGCACACAGCCTTAATCTTTATACCACAGGATTATTTGAAGCAGTTACTGAAGCAGGAGGGTCTAATAAATGTCAAATCGAACTACTTAAAGTTTCAATACCATTGATGCATAGGTACTTATTTGCATTAGATCTTGATAGATTTTAGGATGCCTTTAACCTGAGCAACCAGGGCATCTGCTCTTTGTTTTTTAATAGTTCATCTTCAATAAATCGTGCTCTTCAATAGATAGAAAAGCTCACCACCGATATGCTGACCGGTCTGAAAACGTTCCAAGATCAGCAGTTTCAACGTAATGAAATAAAAGCTCGAGTCCGACAACGCATGTACTTTGGTTTGAGAGAGGCCTTCAAGTATGTGATAAGCTCGAAGATCCGAATGCTGCTGCTAGCACGAGATCTTGAACCTGGACCAGGGTCGGCCGGACTTGATCAGCTGGTTAATGACCTCTTAGACAAAGCCCAAGCGAATTGCGTCCCTGTCGTTTGTGCCTTGACACGCAAGAAACTCCAAAGGCTTACTCACAAACCATCTAAGGTGTGTATAATATAGACTGCATCAGAAAAAACAGCAGTTGCATGGCGTACTGGAATAAAAAAAGAATTCGAGGTTAGCGTTATTGAATGTAGTCTTTAAACCATAGTTCAAGTAGTTAATGTTTTTGCTTTGACCACAGCATTATTTTGATTGCTAGGCAAGGTTGCTTACAGGTATAAGAAGGTGTTAACGTACAAAGGCAGTTGCAGCAAATGTAACACTATATAAATGTAGCACGACGTAATGTACACGTAGGTTAATGAATACACGGGACGTTGTACATAGTTTCTATTTTGTAGGTGGCGTGTGTAGCAATCGTGGATCCATCAGGAAAGGAGCAGCAATTCGAAAGACTCAAGGAACTAACAACATATACTAGCCCATTTACGACATTCGAAGCTCAACGTCAAACAAACTTTGGAGATGAACAAACTTTTAGCGAGGGGATGCTGAAGACTTGGACATCAACAACGCGTCAAGGAAGATTCGAATTTCCTGTTGATAAGCTTTTCTAAGTGATATCGACAATAAGTCACAAGGGCTGTTAATACGTTTAACAATGAACGAATAAAGTACGTGTGTCACAAAAATGTTCCGATAAAAATACGCTGTTTATTTATTTTCTACTTCTACTGTTGTTATGGTGCTTGATAGCCATTTAGCAGATTTGCTTCGACGGAATAACGTGGTCATCTGCATGAATCATCTCCAGTCATTTGCCTATCTAGCGTAATTATAGGCTGGCCAAGCTATACTCCCAAGCTATACTAGACATGGGAGTGAATAAAGACGATTATGAATTTGTACGATTGATAATGAAATCGTTTGCTGTTTTCACTAATAGTATTTGCTTCGATATTGTGTTACCCGTGTATACAATAAAATGGCTAATGACTATTTTTGATGATATGCTATAAACGAGAAGTAATGTCATTTGCGCTTTACTTGTTATAAGAGAATTTGAATACTAAAATTATCTAATAACTTAAATAAAATATTTTAGTACATATTAATTAAAAGAAAATTTTTAAAAATTGCTGTCAATACCCGGTATTTGCAGACGGTCTCCTTCCCAATTACTATCCGGAACCAACTTTGTTTAACTCCGGTGATCGTACGACAACCTGCGTATTCAACGTGGTATGGCCGATGGGGCCAACGGAGCGACTCAAATGCGAAGTTAAGAAATATTAGGCTGTTTGAGTTGAATTCTAAAATAATGTAATAACCTAAATAAAAGGATTTAAAAGTATTTTTAGAAAAATATTATGGTACATATGAATTAAAAGAAAAATTTTAAAAAATTGCTATCAACACCAGGTGTTCGCAGGCGGTCTCCCCTGCAAGTACTACCCGAGCCCAACGTTGCTTGGCTTCGGTGATCGTACAAGAACCAGCGTGTTCAACGTGGTATGGCCGATGGCATTGATGGTGCTATTCGAACCTGAAGTTAAGAATATCAGGGTGCATAATGTGTTTCACTGTTTGAGTTGAATTCCAAAATAATTTAATAACCTAAGTAAAAGAGTTAAGTATTTTTAAAATAATATTATGGTACATATGAATAAAAAGAAAATTTTTGAAAATTGCTATTAACACCCGGTGTTGCCAGGCGGCCTCCCTTTCAAGCACTGTCCGAATCCAACGTTGGTTAGCTTTGGTGATCGGACAAGAACCGGCGTGTTCAACGTGGTATGGCCGATGGCAATGACAGTGCGTGAAGTTAAAAATATCAGGGTGCATAATGTGTTTCACTGTTTGAGTTGAATTCCAAAATAATTTAATAACCTAAGTAAAAGAATTTAAAAGTATTTTTAAAAAATATTATGGTACATATGAGTTAACAGAAAATTTTTAAAAAATTGCTATAAACCCCGGTGTTCACAGGCGGTCTCCTTTGTAATTACTATACGAGACCAACATTGGTTAGCTTCGGTGATCGTACGAGAATCACCGTATTCAACGTGGTATGGCCGATGGCTCTGAAAGTGCCTGAAGTTAAGAATATCAGGGTGTATAATGTGTTTCACTGTTTGAGTTGAATTCCAAAATCATTTAATAACCTAAATAAAAGGATTTAAGAGTATTTTTAAAAAATATTATGGTGCATATAAATTAACAGAAAATTCTTAAAAATGAGCTATAAACCCCGGTGTACGCAGGCGGTCTCCTTTGTAATTACTATCCGGGACCAACTTTATTTACCTTCTGTGATCGTAGGAGAATCACCGTATTCAATGTGGTATGGCCGATGGCACTGAAAGTACCTAAAGTTAAGAATATCAGGGTGCATAATGCGTTTCCCTGTTTGAGTTGAATTCCAAAATCATTTAGTAACATAAATAAAAGGATTTAAGAGTATTTTTAAAAAAATATTATGGTGCATATGAATTAACAGAAAATTCTTAAAAATGAGCTATAAACCCCGGTGTACGCAGGCGGTCTCCTTTGTAATTACTATCCGGGACAAACTTTCTTTACCTTCTATGATCGTACTAGAATCACCGTATTCAACGTGGTATGGCCGATAGCACTGAAAGTGCCTGAAGTTAAGAATATCAGGGTGCATATGTGTTTCACTGTTTGAGTTGAATTCTAAAATGAATTAATAACCTAAATAAAAAAAAATGTAATATTTTTTAAAATATTATGGTGCGTATTAATTAAAAGGGAACTTTAAAAAATTGCTACCAACACCCGGTGTTTGCAGACGGTCTCCTTTGTAATTACGATCCGGAACCAGCTTTGTTTATCTTCGGTGATTATGCGAGAACCAGCGTATTCAACGTGATATGGCCGATGCCACTGACAGTGCGTGAAGTTAAGAATATCAGGTGGATAATGTATTTCACTGTTTGAGTTGAATTCTAAAGCGATGTAATAACCTAAATAAAACAATTTAAAAGTATTTTTGAAAAAAATATTATGGTACATATGAATTAAAAGAAAATTTTAAAAAGCTGCCCGGTGTTCCCAGGCGGTCTCCCTCCCAAATACTATTCGACTCCAATGTTGCTGAGCTTCGGTGATCGGACAAGAACCGGCGTATTCAGCGTGGTATGGTCGATGGCTGTAACAATGCGCGTCGAACGTGGAGTTAAAAATATCAGGGTGCATAATGTGTTTCACTGTTCGAGTTGAATTCCAAAATGATCTAATAGTCTAAATAAAAAATTTTTAAAATATTTTTAAAAATATTATGGTACGTATTAATTAAAAGGGAATTTAAAACAGCTGTCATTAACACCCGGTGTTCCCAGGCGGTCTCCCTTCCAAGTACTATCCGAGCCCCATGTTGCTTAGCTTCGGTGATCGGACGAGAACCGGCGTATTCAACGTGGTATGGCCGATGGCTGTCACAATGCGATTCGAACGTGAAGTTAAGAATATCAGGGTGCAGAATGTGTTTCACCGTTTGGGTTGAATTCTAAAATGATTTAATAATCTAAATAAAAGAAATTAGAAGTATCTTTAGAAAAATATTATGGTACATATGAATTAAAAGAAAATTTTAAAAACATTGCTATCAACACCCGGTGTTCGCAGACAGACTCCTTTGTAACTACTATCCGAGCCCAACGTTGCTTACCTTCGGTGATCGGACGAAAACCGGCGTATTCAACGTGGTATGGCTGATGGCACTAACGTTCTGATTCAAACGTGAAGTTAAGGGTATCAGGGTGCATAATGTGTTTCACCGTTTGAGTTGAATTCCAAAATGATTTAATAACCTAAATAAAAGAATTTAAAGGTATTTTTTTTAAACTATTATGGTACGTATTAATTAAAAAGAAATTTAGAAAAAAAAATTGCTATCAACAACCGGTGTTCGCAGACGGTCTCCTTTGTAATTACTATCCGGGGCCAACTTTGTTTACCTTCGGTGATCATGCGAGAACTAGCGTATTCAACATGGTATGGCCGATGCCACTGACAGTGCGTGAAGTTAAGAATATCAGGTGCATAATGTATTTCACTGTTTGAGTTGAATTCTAAAGCGATGTAATAACCTAAATAAAATAATTTAACAGTATCTTTGAAAAAAAATATTATGGTACATATGAATTAAAAGAAAATTTAAAAAAGCTGCCATCAACACCCGGTGTTCCCAAGCGGTCTCCCTTCCACATACTATCCAATCCCAACATTTCTTAGCTGCGGTGATCGGACGAGAAACGGCGTATTCAACGTGACATGGCCGATGGCATCGACGGTGCGATTCGAACGTGAAGTTAAGAATATCAGGGTGCATAATGTGTTTCACCGTTTGAGTTGAATTCTAAAATGATTTAATAACCTAGATAAAAGAATTTAAAAGTATTTTTAAAAAAATATTATGGTGCATATGAATTTAAAAAATTTAAAAAAGCTGCCATCAACACCCGGTGTTCCCAGGCGGTCTCCCTTCCAAGTACTTTCCGATCCCAACGTTGCTTGGCTTCGGTGATCGGACGAGAACCGGCATATTCTACGTGGTATGGCCGATGGCAATAGCGGTATGATTCAGACGTGCAGTTAAGAATATCAGGGTGCATAATGTGTTTCACCGTTTGAGTTGAATTCTAAAATGATTTAATAACCTACATAAAAGAATTTAAAAGTATTTTTTTAAACTATTATGGTACGTATTAATTAAAAAGAAATTTAAAAAATTGCTATCAACACCGGGGGTTCGCAGATTGTCTCCTTTGTAATTACTGTCCGGGCCCAACTTTGTTTACCTTCGGTGATCATGCGAGAACCAGCGTATTCATCGTGGTACGGCCGATGCCACTGACAGTGCGTGAAGTTAAGAATATCAGGTGCATAATGTATTTCACTGTTTGAGTTGAATTCTAAAGCGATGTAATAACCTAAATAAAAGAATTTAAAAGAATTTTTAAAAAAATATTATGGTACATATGAATTAAAAAAAAATTTTTTTTTAAATGCCATCAACACCCGGTGTTCCCAGGCGGTCTCCCTTCCAAGTACTATCCGAGCCCAACGTTGCTTAGCTTCGGTGATCGGACGAGAACCGGCGTATTCAACGTGGTATGGCCGATGGCAGTAACGGTGCGATTCAAACGTGAAGTGAAGAATATCAGGGTGCATAATGTGTTTCACCGTTTGAATTGAATTCTAAAATGACTTAATAACCTAAATAAAATATTTTAAAAGTGTTTTTTAAAAACTATTATGGTACGTATTAATTAAAAGGTAATTTAAAAAAAAAATTGCTATCAACACCCGGTGTTCGCAGACGGTCTCTTTTGTAATTACTATCCGGGGCCAGCTTTGTTTACCTTCGGTGATCACGCGAGAACTAGCGTATTCAACGTGGTATGGCCGATGCCACTGACAGTGCGTGAAGTTAAGAATATCAGGGTGCATAATGTGTTTCACCGTTTGAGTTGAATTCTAAAATGATTTAATAACCTAAATAAAATAATTTAAAAGTATTTTTGAAGAAAAATATGGTACATATGAATTAAAAGAAAATTTAAAAAAGCTGCCATCAACACCCGGTGTTACCAGGCGGTCTCCCTTCCAAGTACTACCCAAGCCCAACGTTGCTACTACGGTGATCGGACGAGAACCGGCGTATTCAACGTGGTATGGCCGATGGCAGTAACGGTGCGATTCGAACGTGAAGTTAAGAATATCAGGGTGCATAATATGTTTCACCGTTTGAGTTGAATTCTAAATTGATTTAATAACCTAAATAAAAGAATTTTTGAAAAAATATTATGGTACATATGAATTAAAAGAAAATTCAAAAAAAAATGCCATCAACACCCGGTGTTCCCAGGCGGTTTCCCTTCCAAGTACTATCCGAGCCCAACGTTGCTTAGCTTCGATGATCGGACGAGAACCGGCGTATTCAACGTGGTATGGCCGATGGCAGTAACAGTCTCATTCAAACGTGAAGTGAAGGATATCAGGGTGCATAATGTGTTTCACCGTCTGAGTTGAATTCTAAAATGATTTAATAGCCTAAATAAAAGAATTTAAAGGTATTTTTTAAAAAAAACTATTATGGTACGTATTAATTAAGAAGAAATTTAAAAAAAATTGCTGTCAACACCCTGTGTTCGCAGACCGTCTCCTTTGTAATTACTTTCCGGGCCCAACTTTGTTTACCTTCGGTGATCATGCGAGAACCAGCGTATTCAACGTGGTATAGCCGATGCCACTGACATTGCGTGAAGTTAAGAATATCAGGTGCATAATGTATTTCACTGTTTGAGTTGAATTCTAAAGCGATGTAATAACCTCAATAAAATAATTTAAAAATATTTTTGAAAAAAAATATGGTACATATGAATTAAAAGAAAATTTAAAAAAGCTGCCATCAACACCCGGTGTTCACAGGCGGTCTCCCTTCCAACTGTTACCCAAGCCCAACGTTGCTACTACGGTGATCGGACGAGAACCGGCGTGTTCAACGTGGTATGGCTGATGGCAGTAACGGTGCGATTCAAACGTGAAGTTAAGAATATCAGGGTGCATAATGTGTTTCATC